>NC_056735.1:1326740082-1326912582 GCF_019279795.1 Protopterus annectens
GCATCGTGTTACCGCATCACCAATTGCTAAGCCTAGTCCAATGGTTAGGGTTACCACCTGTCCTACATTGTGAGGGATAGTCCCCCTCTAGGCAGGTGTGTCCATACCAAAGCCATTATAAATGTGAAATGGCCTGCGATAGTAGGAAATAATTATGTCCCATATTTTATGTAATAGTCCCATACAATACTTATGTCCATATATAAAATACCTAAATTTGACAAGAAACAGAATAAGCAAGTAAATGAAACAGAATAAGCAACTACACCGCTTCAACATAAAAGCTTATATGTAGGCATAAAACTAAAGTACTATCCTTTGTAATGACCATGGGTATGTGTTGGCCTGTAAACTTTGATGTGTGTCCCAAAAATGTCCCATCCAGGTCATATAAAAAACGGTGGCAACCCTACCAATGGTCAGAGCATTCACCCAATATCTGCCCATTCGTGGTCCAAGTTGTCCTTGTCAGGACGGCCGATAGATGAATGGGTATTACTCGGGTCTACCTACCATGTCATGAAAGATAAGTATTTGCGTGTACCTATGTGTGTGAAGTTCAGCATGTGGATGATCAGAAATGCTAGGGTAGTCCTCACAACCATATTGGTCCCAGAGATATGTAGTGTACGCAACGTGTTCTGTTGACTGTGCCATGGGCCATCAACTAGAGAAGGGATGAATGGTGTCTGTGGAATATGGGGGTGGGGGGTGATGGGTAATGTAATAATTTGCCATAGGGAGACTGGGTTGGATGCACAATAGGTGAACTAGAGGTCTACGAGGGAGCAGTGGGTAAATCAGGAAGATAACCAAAGAACAAATATACACATCCGCAATACAATCCTACAAACGTGAACATTAAAAAGTGCAATACACATGTACAGAAACGTTACCGGCACATACCCACATAATGGTCTGGCCTGAACTGAGCCATCCAACCCCAACACACCTGGATACATATTTGAATACCCATAATCCCCTTCACAGCACACCACCCCCCTTCCTGAACGTCCACCAAAACCACCCATACTCGGGCTGCTAGATAGGCGCAGCCATATCTGCACATAATGACCCCTACCCATATCTAGTAGGCAGTCTCACCCAGGGCAGTCTCAGGATTGCAAACTATGTATCCCTTGCATATATAACCCTACCTTATAGCCGTAAAGAAAAGAAGGTCATCGGTCCCCACAATTTTTGGATATCCCTCATGGGATAAGTATCTGTTCTAAACATTAGACTTGGTGTCATGACACAATGTCCAGTCCTGTATACATCTAGACACAAGTTGCATGAGCAGTAGTTGTCCACAAGACTGCTCAGCCTCCAGCCGGTCCTGCAGAACCTATGACCCAGGATTAAACACCTGACCGTGATGCACATCTCCCCACGTGCATTATCAGGAATATATACCTTACACATTCGCATAGTGGCAGTCGGATATAGGGTGCTTAAGGTGCTTTAAAGCAGACATAAGTAGGGTTACCACCTGCCCCACCTTGCGAGGGACAGTCCCTTTTTGGGCAGTTGTGTCCAGACCAAATATAATACAATGGCAAATGTCCTGTGATTGTAGGAAATACGTATGTCCCATATTTCATGTAACAGTTGCATAAAACAGTTATTTTTGTATGTAAAATACTTAAAGTTACAAGAAACAGATTAAGCAACTAAACTGCTACAAGAATAAGCTTTCTTTTAGGAAAATAAGCAAAGTTCTAACCTTTGTACTGACTGTGGGTATGTGTCAGCCTGTAAAGTCTAATGTGTGTCCCGAAAATGCCCCACTTTGGCCATATGAAAAGGTGGCAACCCTAGACATAAGCGGGTATGCAAGCAAGTATGCGCGACTGTAAGTGGCGGTGATTCAACGGTATGGGAAATGTAAATGAGCATGTAGGTGTATTTGCATGTGTATGTACAGACCGATATATACATATATATATATATATATATATATATATATATATATATATATATATATATATATATATATATATATATATATATGTATATATATATATATATATATATATATATATATATATATATAGATAGATAGATATGAAGAATGAACATGGTCACAATACAGCAGTTATAATGAATGTGAAAGGAAACAGCAGTGGAAATCCCCGTAATAGTTAGTGCTGTTATATATCAGGATGGCCATTGGTGAGCAAACTCTGCATCCCCAACCACAGATAGGATGCTAAAAGTGGAACGAATGATCTCCCCGTGCTAGGTCTGAATTTGAGCTAGGTACAGGGAAGTCCCGGTCCCCAGTCAGACAAGCCTAAACCCGGATAACCATATGAACACCCTGACAATCAAACACATGTATGTGCCAGGACTATAGGCTTTGGAGGTCTGAATATCCTTAGAGTGAGTCAACATGCGGCACGGGTCCAGAGCAGTAGGGAATAGGGAATGGCGCATGTGTAGTAGTGTAGTTTTCCCAACAGGAAAATGTATGCCTGCTGTGTAAGTGATGAGGCGTGTGTTCATGTAACTATGAACCATAGGTATACATATAGCTGAAGCAGAACACCAATAGTGTAGTGGTTAGAGCATCCGCCTAATGAAAAGGCATTCACAGTTCAAGGTCGACAATAGCACATATCATTTTCCTTGTGGAATGAATGTTGCTCTGCTGTAAAGCCGACATTTAAACATGTAAAGGTGAACATGTGTATCACATGGGACTATTAACCAGATCCTTTCATTCAAAGTGGTATTGTCATAATGAATAAGGCACACATAAGCACAAATAAGCGGCAGTAAACATATGTAATGCACAGTAAGCATAGGCGAGTGAGCCTGCGCGGGTATAAACAGCTCCCAGCATAGGAAATGTATGCTTGTATGTACAGGTGTAATATATATATATTTATATATATATGTACACGCACACACACACACACGCACACACACACATGCACACACATACATATATATGTGTGTATAGATATATATCTACATACATGAAAAAAAAAATATATATATATATATATATATATATATATATATATATATATATATATATATATATATATATATATATATACACACACACACATATATAAAGAATGGACGTTGTAACAATAAAGCAACAAGGGATGTGAAAGGAATCAAGAGCAATGTTGGTATTATATAGTGCTTTCAGCGTATGTCATAAAAAGCTGCCCAGAAGTGAGCAGAGCACTGCTACTCACACCACAGGCAGAGTTTTACCAGTGGGAGTAACATCGTTGAAATGCTATGCCTACTTTATACATAGACTGAATGTAGTCCCATGCTGGGACCTCCACAAATTGGGAAGCGCAAATAGCCGGAGGCCATAATCCCAGCAAACGCATTTATGTGCAAATATACATGGCGGGAGACCCTGTGAATACATGAGGCTGGAAAAAATGTGTGTAGGGCCCCAAAAGTTCTGGAGAGGGCAATGTGTAAAGGTGTGTCATGGCTGCGATAACAAGTGGATAATGGATGTTATGTATGCAAATTTAACACAGGTGGGGTGGAGAACTATGGGTATGCAATTATGGATCCAGGCGTGCCAGAGTTGGATGAGCCAATTCTAATGAACTGCCCCGTGGAGGTCAGCTAGATTGTAATAGGTATATATGCATACTCACATGCAGACAACAATATATGTTGAAGTATAAATTCTGTAACACATACATTCCATTTGTTGACATAAATAACAGGAATGTGCTCATACAAACATCGACAGTAGATGGAATAATAGGCTCTGCAGAAGAGGGATGGGTCAAATCACACTATCACATTCCAATTACCATCGGTAATTCGTACATGAACATATAGTGACATCTGTCCGCTGTATAACGTGCTACATACCGATTACAAGATGACTGGAGTGAAGTGTCGGTGTTATAATGAATAAAGCACTAGTATGCACACACAAATATATATATATATATATATATATATATATATATATATATATATATATATAAAAACAGCAAGATATGAATATACATGTATGAATACATATGCAGATATATCTGTATATATTAATGTAAATATATATATATATATATATATATATATATATATATATATATACATATATATATATATATATATATATATATATATATATATATATATACACATACATATATATATATATATATATATATATATATATGGGTAACATGTGCTTAGACTGGGCATATGTTGGTGGGAGGTCCAATCAACAAACGTCTACCTCCAACCCCCCCCAGCTAGGCCAGTGAGACATACAGACATGCAGTAAAGGTAAATACAACACTGCTTCCCAGACCACCGGCAGGAAACTACCAGTGGGAGAGATCTACAAGGTCTACACTTTAAACATGGACAGCGACGTCCCTTGTGGGACACCAAAAATTTGGACATTCCAACCAATGGGAGTAACACCATTATGACCAGGATGTAGCTGTACACGGAAAAGTAGGTTGCGCAAGCCTAATAACACATGGGTTGACACAACGTACGACATGTGTCCCAACAAGGGGAGAGTGGGCAGTGTGTAGGGGTGTGTTCATATCCCACCTGTGTCTACCTGTGCCCACAGTAAGAATGAGTGCTGTAGAGTAGTGGCAGGTGGAGGACCTATGGGTATGCGATTATGGGGCTAGACATGCAGGTGTTGGCTGGCAGACACGTATTAGGACTACCCCAGTGGGTGTAAGTAGTATTCCGATGTGGGTATAGCAGACACCCATACCTCCCAAACCTTAAGAGCACATCTACTGGACAGTCCATAAACCATTGGGGGAACACATAGGGACCATATCATTAAACTGTCCCCAATTACCAGGGACATCTGTGATTATGAATCAGAATCTAACACAGCCCCAACTAAACCCTCCTAGAACTAGTGATATTAGGAGGAAAGGTGGCGGAATACACGTAATGAATAATGACAACATGTAAGAGTCATAAACAGCATGTACCTCAGACAATGTGCATGAATACATATGTGCTCTATGTCCTTCAATGTGTCAGGTTAATAGCATCAACATTCTAAGTGTGTCCCTGAGGTCGTTATGCAGTGTCCCTGATTCAGTGTTCATTCTTCCCCATTCGTAAGAGAGGTCTGATAGTGAGAGAAAGCGCATGCTCTGCCGACTAACTTAGAAAGTTGATAGAATAATAGAGTTCAGGTTGCCACCTGTCCACCTTTGCGAGGGACACTCCCCTTTAGGCAGTTGTGTCTTGCAAATAACTGTAATTATGGCAAATGTCCTGTGAATTAGGGCAAAGATTACCTATATTGTCTGTAGTAGTTGCATAAAACAATTATGTTCACCTGAAACACCTAAATGTTATAGGTAACAGTATAAGCAACTATAATGCTACACGAGTAACCTTAGGCAAAACAATGAAGTACTCCCCTTTCTACTGGCTGTGGATGTGTTGCCCTGCAATGGCTGACGTCTCTACATACAGGTCCTATAGGGTTGCCACCTTTCCAAATGGCCAGAGTGGGACATGTTCTGTAGAAATGTCAGACATTCCAGGACAAAACATACCTACAGCCATGCATAGTACAGTATTATACTTATTTGCACAAATAAAAGCTTAATCTAGTTGCATTTGAATTGCTTATGCTACTTCACATAACATATAGAAGTGTCATATATAAAATAACTATTTTATGCAATTATTAATGAAACATAGAATATAATAATGTCCTGTAATCGTGACATTTGCTATGTCTTGATTATTTTCGCAGTGTCCCTTGCAAAGTGGGACATGTGGTAACCCTAAAGTCCCACCTTGGCCAATTGAAAAGGTGGCAGACCTATAATAGGTATGCAGTAGCATGACTCGTCTGACGGATGTGGCTCCCACAACCCAACTACATGTCTGTATTGCAGAGTCTCAGTTCCTATGTATCAGCCAGATGGAAGCAGAGTGTATATGGAAAACACAAATATAATTAATTCACTGGACAGGCCGCTGATTCCGTACAGTCAAACACCATGCCGTCGCCTAATGGGCAGCCATTCCCGATACTCATGTAGTCCGATGTGACAGGCATCACAAGGTGCGAGCAGATTGTAAGAGGAACACACAAATATGAATGATTCACCGGACAGGCCGCTGATTCCGTACAGTCGAACACCATGCCATTGTCTAATGGGCAGCCATTCCTGATACTGTAGTCAGGAGCGGCCTTAGGTCAACTGGTGCCCTAGGCAGAGGGCACAATGGCACTCCCCACCATACCACCCAGTGCCCCCATCCTGGTCTACCTACACCAAATAAATACTTGTAAAGTGCTCCCACTAAAGTGGTGCCCTAGGTGGTCACTTAGTTGGCATATGCCTAAGGCCGGCTATGAGTGTAGTCATGTAGTCCGATGTGATAGGCATCACAAGGTGGGAGCAGATTGTAAGAGGAACACACAAATATGAATGATTCACCGGACAGGCCGCTGATTCCGTACAGTCAAACGCCATGCTATCACCTAATAGGCAACCATTCCCGATACTGTATTCATGTATTCCGATGCAATAGGCATCACAAGGTGGGAGCACATTGTATGAGGTTCACACAGATATGATTGTGTCACTGATTGTGTCACTGGACAGGCCGCTGATTCTGTACAGTCGAACACGATGCCGTCGTCTGATGGGCAGCCAATCCCGATACTGTAGTCATGTAGTCCGATGTAATAGGCATCACAAGGTAATATTGTGGTCCTCGCTCACACCCAGGGGTGTGAGTGACAGATGCAAGCACCAATGTCGGTGCATTAGCAAGTGCAGGAGTGAGCGGGTGTAAGTGTGTTTGGCTACCAGTATGCTAGTATTGCACTGGTCAAGCAATGTAGAGGTCAGCAGTGCCTAACACCATGCAAACCCATGCACACCCACTCCCAACAGCTTTAATGTGCCTTATTCCCTCTGTATCCAATGAGCTTGTTCTGCCCTGCAACCAACTAAACGTCCTTCGCAAGGGTCAGAACCAGGACCCTGCACACACAGCTAATGTGTATTACCAATACGCCATGGCAGATATACAGACAATGGACAGTACCACAAACATATCATACAGCGCATTCAACAGTATAGGAATGTATCCCATCATGTAGATGTACATGTGAGTGTATGTCCAGCATATAGGTACATACATATATAGAGATGTATCAGGAACATACCATATGTCAACAAAGCATTACAAACGAATGAAACGGGAAACACCAGCGATACCTGTATTATGTAGTGGTCTTGCTCTATGTGATCACAAGACTCCCTCAGACAGACATGTGTCAATCATACACGCAATTAGTTGTACATTGGCCATATACATCACTCTGTGCATGTAATGTACATTAACACAACAGTACCTGTCCAATCATTATGTGTGAACAGTACTCTTGCAATGTGCTGTGTGCAAAATCATCATCATGATAAAGGTAAATGGGGTAACTATAGAGGGACCGGTAGTGTTTTGTGTACAATGGGGTTGTCCTCCTCACATGTACCTGGACCATGTAGGAGTGATGTGTATACCAGGATCGTGCGCCTGAGGGACAGGGGTGAGGATAACAGTAGTATGTTATGATGCAAATTACAAGGGTTTCATGTGTCCAGTGGGCATGTGTGTGTAATGGACAGCTATGTATAGGGCAGATGGTGTCCTAGGAGCCAAATGGCCTTATGTGTCCATAGGTGAGGGTCAGATGTTGGGGAAGGAGTGTAGGTATGGCCGTGGAGGATAGGTAGGAGCACAGAAAAGACAGCATACAGGGTTGGTATATGACACATGTGGGGGGGATACACCCTGGACGGGGATGGGTCTTTGGCATTCAGAAGTCCATGGGAACAGTGGAACGGAGGTCCCTAGCCATGGGTAACTGCCACTGCACCTATACAGCTGCAAAGGAGGCAGTGCTGGGGGCTGTCCAGGAGGGGCAGCATCACCCTGTAAATGTGACACTCTGCCCTTGAACTGGTGTATCTGGCTTTTCAAATCCTTAGGAAGCCACCAATGCAACACGTCCGGGACCGCATGACAGCAGATATGTACCGGTCTGGTCCCACTCCCAAGGGGGACATGCTCCATCCTCAGTAGTGGTACCACCAGAAGGTGGTGCAGAGCCAACAGAGGTTGACGTTTACAGCAGGGCCCCAGATGTGCTAGTGCCCGGTGCCATGGTCAGTTGAAGTAGGACAGGAGGTTCTGCCAGGAAATCCCAACCCATTCAGCCTATGGTGTTCCGTTTTAAACCCACATATGGCTTTGTGATAGACAACAGCATACAGGATTACCTACGACAGTATGCATAGATGTCACCAGCAACCCAACACAACAGATGGTATACATTTGCAGAGAGAGCACAACACATTCATATATACCGCATGCCAACTGAACAATGTGTAGTAGACATGTGACCGCAGCTATGAACAGTTGCCCATCATTGGCTTGTCACTGAGAATCCCACACAGTGTCAGTCATACCACTGTCTCATGTGACACATGTCCAGTCAGGGATGAGATGGCAATAACATATCCCTATCATCATGTACTGTCTGCAATCCTCACACCATGCTTCTGCTGTGCACTGAAGTGTGTTCAGTGTGTAACACAGGAAACAAATGGTTGCACACACTGACCAGTTCACAGATGACCTTACAGATGGGGATCCCTCATGAACAGAGTACTGTCATGTCTGTATTGTAACATGCATAATAGCCATTACCACACACATGTTAAACAGGCAGTAGTCTCAATGCAGCATAGCTGTAGTTGTGTGGCACATCGCCCTCCTGTCTTTAGGCTATTTCCCACTGTGGAAAATGATTGAGGTACATCCAGATATCATCTGTGATGCTGTGTCAGAGCACCACATCCAGGTACCACTCACAGTGACTGTCATGGCCAGATAATAACATGTTTCCCTAGATAGTGTACTGTGTTTATCATGCGGATGGCTATGGGAACACCATTACAGCTGTACCACATGCAATTAGCTAGAGGAGGACTGCAATAGGTGCAGAGGCCATCACCTGACCATTTCCATCTCTTACAATACACATGCTGCTGCTGTGCAGGTGTACACCTTCACATCCACCAGAGAGTGTGTGGGCGGGACAGGCAATGTACACCAGGGAAGGGCTTGGAGACTTAACCATAAGCATCATCTGCCACAAACCGAATAGCAAACTCCTGACTACTCATTACTATTACATGTGCATGACATTACTACATGTGCCACAAAGGCGACATGTTGCTGTGCTGTAAGAACATGTGTATAGGTGAGTGAGTGCCATCTGCAACAGATATAGTAGACATACATTAGATGTGGCACACATGTCAGTCCATGTGAACAGATGCCATTGTCACCACAACTACACTCTCTAATGGACACGCATTGACACCTTTTCCAGGGCCACAAATACACAACGTAACTACTTAGTTTGCCACACTGCAGTAATGCACATGACCACATGCACCACAGGGGGATATCTGTAGGTTCTATGGGCTAGGGCATGTGAAAGTGCTTGACAACTGTTGGTATGCCAATGAGGTTTATACTGGGAGTGACTGTGGTTGGGATCATCACAACCCACATGCAGACACAGGGTGCCAGTACTGGCATGCAGGTATGCATTGCTCCATGGGTGTGTAGTGTTTGGCTGTGCAAGATGGCTGTACAAGGTTGGGTGAGGGGTGATCCTTGCCATTGCGTCACCCAACAACGGTGTGCAGTGCAGGGGTGTAGTGTCTGCAATGTCCCACACAGATGGGTACTGCATTATCTGGCCTGACATCCTGGTTACCAATGTGTAGGGCCATAGCTTTGCAATGCATGCCATGTCTGTGTTTGATAGTCCTTCACATGGACATTGCCTGGGATGTGCATGCCCCACAATACTGTACAGTGACATGTACAGGTGTACCTGGTTTGGCAGACACATGTAGTGTACACAGCCTGTTATACCCCAATATACCAATACTGGCCTGGTGTGGTGAAACCTGCTTATAGTGAGCAGGTCGGCCCTGCACCTGCATAGCTTAGTATGATACAGGTATTCCGTGGTGTCAGTGGCATGGGTCCATACAGGGCACATGTGTACAGCATTGTCTGGCCTTAGTGGATCACATTTGATGGCACCACATATGTTGCAGGCATTCAGTGTGGAACATAGTGAAGGCACATTGTCCGCATATATGTGCCTATTGCACCACTGTACAGGATGCCATGTCGTCTGCAGGCCACTGCATTCACACCATGCCTACTATCTGTCCTCAATGACATAGTGGGATATCCTAGGCAAGGTTGTATGTGCATGGCACATGGGTGCTGGACATATACTGGGTACTAGTAGGGCTGCATACTTAGTTCACCAGGCTTTTTGCCAGATGTATGGGTATGGCTTGCCAACACATTGCCATGGCTGACTGACAGCTGTACTACTCGTGAGGTGGCCAATGTGTCATAAAACAGATACCATATAGGAAAACTACAAAACCCACTCCCAAACATGTCCAATGGTAAGACAATCACGGCCACCTCTACACAGGCTCTGATAGACAAACACACACTTGCCATGTCCTGTATACAAACCCCTACTGTATCACACTGCAGCAACATGCATTTAGGGCACGCGCTACAGTGAATACTACAAAGCACTGTACTTGTCTCATGCAGGCAGACACACACACACACACACACACACACACACACACACACACACACACACACACTCACACTTGGCATGTCTGGGATTAGAACATCGACCTAACTACTTTACTACACTAAGAAATACGCAGTTACAGAATGCGCTACCGAGATTACTGGGACACAGCACTCCCAGAGGTGTATTTGTAGATGGGTGACATCATCAGCCTTGCTAACGGTGGATATAAGAAATGTATGGAGTGTGAGCAGTATAAAAGCATTACTCAGTTCTCAGGCAAACGGGGACACACACACACACACACACACACACACACACACATGGCAAGTGTGGGACTAGAACACCGACCTAACTACTTTATTATACTACAGCATTACGCAGTTACAGAATGTACTACCGAGATTACTGGAACACAGCAATCCCAGAGGTGTATTTGTAGATGGGTGACATCATCAGCCTTGCTAATGGTGGGTATAAGAAATGTATGGAGTGTGAGCAATATAAAAGCATTACTCAGTCCTCAGGCAAACGGGACACACACATGGCAAGTGTGGGACTAGAACACTGACCTAACTACTTTATTACACTACAGCATTATGCAGTTACAGAATGCGATACCGAGATTACTGAGACTCAGAACTCCCAGAGGTGTATTTGTAGATGGGTGACATCATCGGCCTTGCTAATGGTGGGTATAAGAAATGTATGGAGTGTGAGCAGTATAAAAGCATTACTCAGTTCTCAGGCAAATGGGGACACGCACACACACACACACACACACACACACACACACACACACACACACACACACACACACACACACACACACACACACACACACACACACACACACACACACACACACGCACACACACGCACACACGGCAAGTGTGGGACTAGAACACCGACCTAACTATTTTATTATACTACAGTATTATGCAGTTACAGAACGTGCTACCAAGATTACTGGGACACACCACTCCCAGAGGTGTATTGGTAGATGAATGACATCATCGGCCTTGTTTAATGGTTGGTATAAGAAATGTATGGAGTGTGGGCAGTCTAAAAGCAATTTACAGTCCTCTGGCAAACGGGGAAAGACATACACACACACACACGCCAGTGGCGGGAATGGAACACTTGCCTATTTACAGATTCCTATTACAATACTACATGCTTACAAATCGCGCCACACAGACTACACATTTCAAGGCTGTCATTATGACCTTCTGGGAATGCGGACATCATCAGGGATGCTGGCAGTTAAGATGTACATACCTGTGAACCTGTGTGTTTAAAGTAGGAATTCATCCTGTCCTGGAGTATGCCCATCTGTGGAATGGATGACTACTACCACTATACAGCGTTACAATGGCCATGCCCATACACAGAGGCACATAACCGACACAAGGTGTCAATGAGCATGCTTACACACTTAGCACAGGGCTGTTCAGAATGCACTATGTGTCCATCTACACAAGGATATACTGGGCATGCTCATACTCCTAGTAGCACAGGGCTGACTGGGATGCACTCTGATGCTAAACACGGAAGGCCACAGTGGCCTTGCTATTACAGGTAGACATAAAGAACACATTATATTAGGCACTGGTGTTAGTAGTTGTCATTGTTAGCAGGAATGCTGCTCTACATATATTTGACACTGGTCTTTTACCCAACATCAGCTGTCATTCCAGGATGACATGGCTGACAGTAGGCAGGCCTTTGTCACATATCACATGCATTCAAGATTCAAGGGAGTGGGGATATTACCCAAGTCACATCTGCCCAGACAGTGCCATTCCAAGGCAAATGTCCTAAATACAGGTTAACTCCCATACACCTACAGGACAATTGCATTGTTTTCTTATGCTAACCAGTGCTAGATGTGTAGCGTCCATATTCACAGCTGGTCACTGTAGATCCAACAATGGGGAGTACTGACTTCTGTGCAGTGAGGAAAACCTGGCTAATGGCTCTGTAGTGCACAATAGCACTACCACCATATACCTCAGAACCTAGCACTACCATCATATACCTCAGAACCAGACATATGGGCCATAACACAGGTACGGACCACTCCAGGTAGTGTACCCACATAAATAAAGGCCACTCACGTGTACTGACCACTCCCCCCATGAAAGGCATCACAGATGAGTCATGTGCAGGACACAGTGTCACAAGCTGCATTCTAGGATGTAAACATCAGACACCACCATGCCCTCAGACCACCAACACGCATCCATACATGTTGTATGACATAGAAGAGTACACCACCATGTGACCCTTGATCTGCATACTGTACTAAGCTGTACATCAACTGTAGAGAGTACACATGTACTGACACAGTTGCATCATGTGTTATGCAATGCAATGATACCACTGTCTGTGACCAGGTCAGCTGTACACATACCAGGGGCCCTCGGTACTTTCCACCATTAGCAGATGACTGTTGCTGTACACCAGTACACACCCTCATGTATGGATATGACATACATGTACCTGCCCTGGGTATGTACATGCCACACACACACACACACACACACACACACACACACACACACACACACACACACACACACACACCATACATGTAAATAGCATAGCTGTTGTTGTCCTTTGTGCAAACAGGTGGCTACAGCCATTACACACATGCACATGGAATGTAGGCCCATGGCTGATGAATGCTAACAGTACATAAGGTGTGATATCAATGTTGACAGAGGTAACATTCCCTTTGTACTGGTCACCCATTACACCCATCATATCATACAACAGTCCATGTGTCATGTATGTCATTACACATGTCCACCAATTGCAATGCCTACAAACATGCCCAAATGTCAGGATTGTAGGACCTACACACCTGTACATGTAGTGTTGTGCATTCAGATAACATGGGTGTGCAGTTGCTGATGTATGCAGGTGACGTGTATCCTTTTACATCATGCAGTTGCAATGCAGCCTCAACATTGCCAACTGTATATGGTGATATGCTAAATGTACAGAAAGATGTACCTCAGGTATGGACAGATGTGTGGAAATAACTAAGTGGTGAGGCATCTTTGCAGATGGATGTTTGCTGTGGACAGCTCACAGGTGTGTCACAAGCAGTCCTACAATGCCCTGTGTAACCGGTAAGCAATGGTTTCGTTACTTGAAGAACATAATGCATAACTTGGACAGCGGCCAGGTTGACAGTGAAGGTAAATCACTTGACACCTGTTAATAGTTAAGACGTCCCATGTGCATATATTAGCACTGTTGCCACAGGAAGTGTCAGTACAGTTTGTAATGCATGCAATACTGCTGTAATCTGACATACATAAAATGAGCTAGGCAGGTCTGAGATTCACAGTACTGGCATATGTGGTTGCATGTGTGTCCATATATGTCACATATTGTGGGGAATACATCTCAATTGTTACTCACTCTCCTGTACACTAGTGTACACATCTGTACAGACTGCAATGTAGAAAGCAGGACATAGTCAGGGGCGTGTATCTCACACATGTGAGGTATCTTTATGCGCATGACATAGGTGTATTAAATACTGAATGCCACAGTGTGTGTATGTAGGACTGACTGGTCCCTGGGGTGAGGATGTATGTTACCATACTGAACTGATAAGACTCGTCCCACCATCCAGGCGATGCATTCTACTATCAGTGTTGATGTCCCCGATCTTAGGCCATACTGACGACCTGTACATGTGTATTCTCTCTGGCACATCATGTAGGTGCACAGTACTGTAATGATGGTTTGCACTTAGGCAGGGGTCCTCACCTCACCAGTAGCAACTGTGTGCGAGTGTGTGTCACTGTGTCGATGAATCCGTGAGTGTGTGGGTGTTATTGCATCACTGAATACATGTGTGTCAATACCTGAGTATGTGGGTGCAGTTGTGTGTTGGCATCCTGTCATGGGAACGTGTATTACTGATTCCCAATGAGGCATCACACTTCCCATTGGCCTCTACCCTTGTAATCAGCTAGACCACTCTCTTATCTCACCACTCCATGTAACTGTGCCTGTGATGTCACCCTGTATGGATGTCACGTCTGTGGCCACAGTAGCTTAATACACAGCTATCATGCTCTTGGATTGGTAGACGTGTTTGTAACATGGGACATTCTCATTGGTATGTGGCAGCTACATGGTGCATGCTGTGAGTAGTCCACAATGACATATGGGACACTAACTGCAAACACTGACATCCACTGGCATGTGCAATTAGACGTGAAGGAGGACAGCAGAACATCATGACCAACATGCAGTTACTGTTGTTACACAAGACACATACTGTTAACAGTATTGTACACCTGTACTACATGGTATATCTGCTGAGTGTAAACAGTCCTCAACAATTGTAAACTGCAGTTATCTTCCTAGTCTGTTCACCCTGTGCATCAGACCATATGAGCATGTTCCTGCATCGATGGTGTGGATGTCAGGGATGCGGCACAGGCATCATCATATGCACAGGGTGTTAGTGTTTGCCAGAGGCCTAGGCTGCACCATTGGATGACATCATGTGTGGGGGTTTGGGGCTTTGATCTAATTGGGCATGTGTGGATGTTATGCATGCGTGGGTTGCGGTGCCCTACATATGTTTTCAGTTTGTGTGTGTAAGTATGCACACATCTCTGCCATGTGTCTGGCCTACACAGGGGTATTACTGACAGCTGCAGACTGTACAGGCAAGGTTTTACAGTTCACGGTGTCCGACCATGGACATGTGACCTGTGCTTGCCAGGGGTTGCACAGGCACTACCAGGCAGAGGTGCAGATTGGTTCCTGTCTGATGTCACTTGTCCATTGGAACCGTGTCCCTGTTGGGACCATCCCAGGCCATGTGCACATGGCCTGCTGTGTTGTGGTGTGGACAGCACAGCACCAGATGCACTGCTGTTGCTACCGCCACTATGCGAGCTGACATGTGAGGTAGCTCATACACGTACACCTGACACAGGTGATGTAGCAGGCCTACGTCCATGTGCCCGATGCCTCATCCTACCAGACTTTCCAACACAGACAGCTCATGCTCTCAGATTGACATGCCATGGTCAAGGACTCCAACTAAGTCACCCAACTGTCTATCCAAAGCTTCAGCAATCTGCTGTTGAGCATTTACCATTGCCTGGATGTTGTTGTTTAAAGAACGGACAGCAGCCCACTGTAGCCTCTGATCTTCTTTGTTGTGCAGTTTAGCATGTGCCTGTGCCTCCATTACAGCCTGAAACATGCGTCTGGTGACACCAGCTGCTGCACTCTGTTTTGCAGGAGCATGTTGGCCAGAGGTCCTCCTATGAGCAGCACTGGCCATGTGCCTGTGTGGGGCACCACCAGTCATTTGGCTGACACCATGGTGTGCTGGCACACCTTCCATAGCCCCCACACTTTCCTGTTCCAAGCTACCATGTGCCAACTCTCCTTCCTCTATGGCCACTGGTGATGGGGTATGTGCAGGTATGGGATTTGTGTGCAGGGATGAGGGGATATAGAGGAATGGCAACCAATGGCACAGTTTCAGCCCCTCAGAACTCTGCCTGTGACTCAATCATACATTCATCATCACTGCCAGAGTCTGTGGGGACACTAACATCAGATGTACCGCAGGAGAGCAATGCACCTACATCACCTATGAGGGCAGACAAGAACTGTACATTAAAATCTATACAATAGACACGCACACAGACACACACGCATGTGATATGACAGAATGCATGCAACATGCATGTGATACGGCAGACGGCATGCAGCGCAGACAATAATAGTGGTAGTTATCATACATCCCTGGATTGCACACAACAGCATGCATGTGTCATAGCAGATGGCATGCAAATTACACAATCATAATAGTAGTTAGCATACATCACTATGTTACATCATGTAGACTAGCACAGGTTAACAGTACACCTGCCTGATGTGTGTCATATGACCTTGACAATCACATGTAGTATGACATGTGATCTGCTGACGTGTGCAATGACATGCATACATGTTTAACACAATGGTGTCCTGTCAAATATACAGTGGGGAAAGATAAGAAAAAACAAGCTGCAAAACTGATATAACACAAAAACTTGGTACAGAAAACCATTTTATAAAGCAAAGCATTCGGGCAGAACCCTTCTTCAATACTAAAAAATACAGTGGGGCAATGGTGTCCCAATGCAGTGTTTTCTGTCCACCCTACATATATACTGCACATTTAGCTGATGTGCATGGCCATTGCAGGGAATTATAAAGCATCTCTAGTGCTATACAGTACGAGTTACAGACAGGGTTCATAGCCATGACTGTGTTCAGATACAATACATCTATACTGTGGAATGTAACCCATGTCACTGAGATGTATACACAATAAGCTATGATGTGGAAATTGTGACACAGGTCACTGATGGGTATACGGATGACACCCCTACACATCTGCAACCATATTGCTGCTGCCTGGAAACTATGGCCAGACATTGTGAACACATCGGTACACCATGTCCCACATGACATCTGTGTACCACACACACACACACACACACACACACACACACACACACACACACACACACACACACACACACACACACACACACACACACACACACACACACACACATCCTCCATTGCAATGTGTGTGTACATGTGTTGTCCAAATTATTGTGACAGGCATCTATTTCACATGTCTGTGTTGTCCCATATGACATATATGCTCCACTGATGACAGGGTTATGCAGATAAAGGGTGGTATGTGGGATATGTTTTCAGGTTAGGTAGGCAGTGTTGCAGCCAGGCCACTAGATGTCATGGACATGTCAAGATAGCACATCACATTGTGTGACAATCATAGCAGGGTTATGATCCACACCATTGAATCCTGTGTGCTGGTCATACTCCAGCCACTGTGTAGTACTGTTTGTATTCACCACATGTGTAGTTCCAATCTGTAGTACTTCCCTAAAGTGAATAGCTCCTACACCATTGTATGCACAGCTGCCCACATATCTGGCAATGACAGTTTGTGACGATTCATGTCGGTGAGATGATTCACATAGTTTGCAAGTGTTGCACATGGGTAGTCATTGTGATGCATTGCAGGTCCGACCTGTATATTGTGACAGGACATACATTATGTGTACATGTTGTAAATGACCACATGGCAGATAGATATGTGCATTACGATTCCTGATAAATAATAACACTTTCACCTGCAATGGGCTGCTGTCACAGCAGAATGCCAGAGGTACCTAAATAGGAGTAACACAGCAGTATGAGCTTAATTCATGCCTGTATAATGGTGACAGGGTGCAATGTGCATAACAGATACACCAGTACATTAGACTATACTATGGTGTATGCACATGAGTGCATACACAGAGTAGCATACTATAGTATGCGGCATGTGTGTATACATGCCTTGCATATGATGTTACATTACATATTGTGCAGTGACACATGCAACTATATGGAATATAGTTGTTATAGGTGCAGTACTGACTTACCAGGCAACTCCAGGCTCAGTGGTTGAGAGACACCCACCTCCACAATATCAGCTAAGGATTGTGGATGTGGTTCTGCAGGTGTCCCCAGGTTGGCCAGTAGCTCTTCGGTATGTGTGAGTGGGGGCTGGGTTGGTGGTCCACCACCTGTTGCACCTTGTTCCCTGGTGATTGCATTTGTACTCTGTTTTGCCCATCTAATGAGGTTTGTGCAGTGTCTGCGCACCTGCTGGTATGTGCGGTTGTGGCCACCAACATCATTAATCCTCCTGCGAAGTTCCATCCACAGGGCATCCCGCTGCTGTGCATCCTGTGGCACATGGCTGAACAGGATATCATGATTGTCGAGTAGGTATGGGATGAAGGCCTCATCCTCCAAGTGGATAAAAGGGGGTAGCCTTGCACGTGGCATACCTGAAAGACATAATGATAGAGACAGGTCACAGTAACTCACAGAGACATGCAGAGCTACAGCTAAACATACATGTGTATCGCATTTATTAAGTTTAAATAGTTGTATTTGCAAACCTATATGACACTGATGTGTTTGTGTCACACACATGTGACACTCAATGTTGACTGGATATTATCACCTTATATGTGTGTGTGTCACCTGATGACATTGCTCATACTCCATGTGGATGCTGTCTTGATGTTGGCATGTCTGTTTGCCTGTACTGGTGTTCCTACCTATCAGCACATGGCTGGATGTGTCCACGTTAATGCAGTTGACCTTGATGCTGTGTATATGTCACATATAAGGACTTACACTGCCTTAACAGACATGACCTGTGACCCTGCAGACTTGCTCACATAAGGTTTTACATGTATGTGTTCTGCCATATACATCTACATGGCACTGTACAGCAATTTAACATCCTGCCATGTATCACCTGTGTTGCACATGTGATACACATGGGACACTGGCTAGCCAGATGGTATTTGCAGGGATGGATATTAACTATAGCATGTACAGTCAAAGTCAACTAGTGGGCTATATGCCATGGGCTATGTATGAATCTAGGATGAAAGGTTACCTGGCAGTAGCCAACAGGCAGGTCTGTGGGGCCAGGTGGAGCAGTGCCACATTACTGATCCACAGGGTTAATGATACATTTGCCATGCATTACCATGAAGTCATCACACCATGTCTGAGAGGGGAGCGATGTGCAGCTTTGACAGACAGGAATGCATAGTATGGCAGGACTATGTAAAGTGTATGGGACAAAGATCGGTCCAGCATGTGGAAGGTGGATGTCCATGAAGCATGTGTTTGAGATCAGGATGAGTACGTGTAGCATGTCCAAAATCATTGGGTTGGACATGGATTTATTCAGGGTATGCATCATGCTACATAGTGGAAATGGGGAATGGGAAGGCTGGTGTAGGCCATCTGCACAAGGCCAATACCCCTTAAAGGAAATATGTGATCTGATATGGGTCACTTGAGTGTTGCGTATGGCTGGACAATGATCTCTAAATTCATGGCTAGCACCCTATCATTATTAGGGTTGCCACATATGACTACCTGACAGGTGTGGTGACATAGCTATCATAGAAAAGACAACTGCCCAGCTGCATCCCTTACACACAAGTGTCCATTATGTTGACCGCTGCCTAGGTGGTAGTTCACGGGTACAGGGTTATTAACATATGGATGACAATGCAATATGTAGCTGTCAGATTGTGGCCATATGTCACACACACCTCACCCACAAAACCCCTTCTGTATGTTGTCCACAACACTCCTGAGTCAGCTATTGCTCCTAGGTCATAGTCATTCGCATACTTCAATAGGCAGATGCCTTCTATTTGTCTCTGAGTTATGGACTACAATGAGGGGAATAAAATTCATTAACCCTTAAATACTGTAGCTGCCACTGGTCTGATGAGCATGTATTATTCAGACACCTCCAGTAGTGTTGGCTCTGCTAGCAGTCCTGTTGCAAAACACTCCTGTGACAAAGGAATGTACAGCTAGTATACCGAGTGTAGGTGGTACACAGTATGGGTGATGATGTCCTATGACCTGGCAAGGTTATGATATGCAGTGTGACATCAACCATACTGTCATCTACACCTGTACTGCTGACATCAATTAATTGATCAAGGTTCATGGCCTTCCAGACCAGACTAATCAGTGTAGTAGTGCAGTACTTCCCATTATCAGTGGTGTCTCCCCCTTTGTGGGCTGTGATACCTGTTGGTGTGCATCATTCAGTGTGTACACAACCTGACATGGAGCTATGTTTTACATGATGTGTACATGGAGAGCATCTTGTTTTGCCATATGTGTATGAAACAACCTGTGATGTGGACAGGTCCCATGCAGCCTGAGTGCAGCTTGTACCTACATAGTTGTGGGTACAGGGGCCCTGTGGTGTACATGGATATATGCTTGTGTACCTGTTGGGGAAGGGGGTCATGTGTTTATGTTATGCAAGACCCTATCTGGATTGCTTATTCATGCTCAGCACTTGTTCAGAACTTGTAAGGACTACATAAGTTAATAATTACTATAGCACTCAATCTTCCTCATTACTTAGAGGTAAGGGTAAACAGGTTTTGTACATACTTTTCTCACTTGCTTAGAGTAAATTAGCTCTTGTACTCACTTTCCTCACTTATCTAGGTGAAATTAGTTCTATATTCAGGCATGTCCAAGAGTCAACTGCCAGTGTTCTCACCTGTCTATCTGATGAATCTGGACATCTTGAGGCAATGTACACATTGCCTCATGTACACAGACAAGCCTCTCCGCCTACCACCCAACACTCCAACCTGTGAGAGATGCACTCATCTAGCCAAATTGGTGGTAAAGGTCTCTCCAACCAAGCCTGACCCTGACAGTCATGTGGAGAATGTAAACATTTGCACCACACCACACTCATCACGTTGTCTCAATGAATCTACCTCACCATCAACTGGAAAAACTACTTGTGTACCAACACATTAGCTCAATGCTTTCTGGAATTCATAAACACCAATGCCTTGAATCAACATATCCACACACCCACCAGGGGCAACAATATCCTAGACCTAGGCATTACCAACATGAGTGACTGGTGCTCCACACGTGAAGTCAACTCCTTGTTGGTCTTATCCGACCATGAGCTGAACACCGTTGATATCCACATCCCGCCCCCACCCCCCATTAAGGGAACCACAGTATAATATGTCTACAAAGCCAACTACATGCTTCTTAAGACAAACGTGGTGAACGTCATGACACCCATGCAGATGGACAATACTGTTACAACTGCTGAATCCTACACAAATGCACTCTATAAGCACTTACACGAGTGCATGGCTTGTGCTATCCCAAACAGAACCAGGACGCTATACTCCTAATTAAGGAAACCAATCTGGTGGTCCCCTGCCATAAACAAACTTTACTACAGGAGGAAGACACTGCTGCAAATGAGAATACAATCCTATGCATGGAGGAGCTCCCTGGCCAGCCTCAGTAAGAAGGTGATATCCCTTATAAGATCCTCCAAAGCTATCTATGAAAACAAAAACATCACTAATTCCAACAACAACCACAAAGCATTCTATAGCTATGTCACATATCTCAATGTCAACAACCACATCTGCTCTGTGTTACAGCACAAAGGTACGAACATTACAGAAACAACTGATATTGGCAACATCCTGGCAAACAGGTTCAGTGCTACCTTTCCCCCCTCAATCTCAAAGCTGCACACTCTAAAGCCAATATCACAGCATCCATGGGACCGAACAACATCCCAGGCTGTGTTTTACATGAACTTCAGAACATACTGTCTCCCCACCTACGCACCATGTTCAATAATAGCCTCACATCGGGCATAGTGCCCCCTCAATGGCACACAGCAACAGTTATCCCACTCCACAAAGGTGGCACCACAATGAACAATGGGGACCTATTTCCCTATATGCCTGACTAGCCTGGTTTGCAAGGCTATGGTGCACATCATGGATCTCAGTCACAGAGACATTGGGTACCTCCAAACCTTTAAACCTTCCCAGCTTGGCATTGTTAAGGGCAGACCATGCCTCCTAAACCTGGTGGACTTCTTAGAGACAGTTACCAAGGCATTAGATGAGGGTAAGGAGGTCCACACAGCCTACCTAGATCTCTCATAGGCTTTCAACACCATTCCTCCTTCTGGTATTATCAACATACCCATCTGCCTGAACATTAACCCCTACATCATGTGATGGTTTGCAAAGTGGCTCACGGACAGAACACACACAATGGGAGTTCCATACCCTAGGTCCAATTGCATACCAGTTACAAGTGGCATCCCCCAGGGCTCAGTCTTAGGACCCCTTATGTTTGGTATATACTTCTCTGACATACAGACAAGCACAGGAGGGCTTTGGCTGAAAAGGTTTGCAGATGACTGCAAACTAGGGGACATAATTGTTTCCCCAGCTGTTACAGACACCCTCTGGAAGGGTCGCACTGAGACAGATACCTGGTGTTAATATCATGGCATCAAGCTGAATGCCTAAAAGTGCATAGTCATCCCCTTTGGATATAACTAATTAAAAAAAAAATCTTGCTTTTTTCCCACTTTTCTGAGAGTTAAAAAAGTTCAGTTACAGGCTTGCTGTTCCTGAACTGTTTGAAAGTTTCTGTGAAGCCATTTTTGCTTGGGCTGAAGGAGGGTCTCTGTGTTCATCAGTGGCAGTGACTAACATTGAGCAGCTTCCCTGCCCCCTGGAGAGGTGGTTACTGACTTGAAACTGTAGTTTTATTGGCCACTAGGGGTCATTTCCATAACTCCTTCATTTGTCCTCAGAGGAGTGGTTTAAGGCAGTAACTTGTAGTTTATTGGCCATTTTGGGTCATTTCCTGTCTTTTCCAGCCCCTGCTATAAAGCCTTTAGCGCGATTAGCGATTTAGCCCGATTTAGCTGAGTTGCTACCGTTGCACACTAGGGCAGCCGGTTAAGCAGGTTTAAACTATTCGGCTACCTAAAGTCCACTCTTCAAATTTTCCTTAAAACTACCTTCCTCGAACTATACTACTGATCTAATCAGCGATCCTATAATTAAAAGATCATCTCTACTTGACTCCAAGTAGACTATTCTCTATCTGTTAAACATAGCACTTGCTCCTACAGTACTTATTACCTTGATACGGCACTCTTGTCATAGATAGTACCCCAAAAGGCAACCCCCATTTCTCGGTCACCCACGCCCGGAATCTTTTTAAAGTTTTTTTGTCTATTCCTTCTAGCATGTCGAGGGATCAGTTGCTAGTGTCCTCTCCTGCTCAGCTGGTGAACCTGGGAATATTGAGGCAATGTTACAATTGCCTCATGTACACAGACAACCCTCTCCTCCTCCCACAAAACACAAATACATGCGAGATGCAACTATACGGCCAAACTGGAGGCTGAGCTCTCTCAACATAGGACTGGCAAGACCAGTCAGGAGGAGAAGGTTACCACACACACTATAGACCCAGTCTCACATAGTACCATTACAACCTCAAATCATACACATAAACACACAAAGACATACTCGGAGGCTCTGATCAAAAATCTACCAAAACAGCAGAGGCCACCAAAGCAGACACCCAAACAACCACCACCTCAGAGCACAACACCTGCAACACATAGACCTCACAGTCAGAGTGTCAAACAGTCACAGCCCTCAAGGCCAAACACAATGCCAGACACACTAGTCATTGGTGACTCCATAGTCAGACACACTGACGTCCCGCTCACCAGACTGAGTAAGGAGAAGGTCACAGTAAGCTGCCTGTCGGGCGCTAGAATCCGCCACATAACGCAAGCACTCAGGTCTCTCAACAGCAGGTACAAATATGGCGCAGTCATTGTCCACGCTGGTGTAAACGACCTGAGACGTACCTCCTTGGACTACATGAAAAGAGACATTGAGGAGCTCTCTGATTATGTAGCCCAGGCAGGTATGACCCTGACCTTGAGCAGTATCCTACCTTCACCAAGAATGATGCCACAATACAGAGATAAGATGATCAGCTTTAACAATTGGCTTAAACACTGGTGTCATTCAAAGGGGATCCAGTGTCTGTCTGCCTGGGATGACATGCTGGACAAGCCACGCTGCTTCAAGGGACGGCTTGCACCTGTCACCCCTGGGATTCGGATATTGGCAAAGGCTCTTGCCACCCCATAGTGCCTTTTTAGGTAAGGCTCAAATTCTAAACCTACCACCCTAGAACACAAAAAGGAAAAAACTAAGGGTAATGCTGCTCAATGCCAGAAGTCTAAATCTCAAAATGCACGCACTCGAGGCCCTTCTCAGTATGGAGAACATCGATGTCTGTGCTGTGACAGAAACCTGGTTCAAGGCTCCTGATAGCACCCCAGCTATCAGGTTTTACCTCATATCATGCGTTCGGCCCCAAAATCCGGACAATACCAAGAAAGGAGGGGTATCCATATTCATCAAGGACACCCACACCTCAAGACTGGTGGCAACGCACAATGCATCGGAGACCATCCAGGTGCAATTAACCATAGGCAAGACTGCTCTGCAAATTGTAGCATGTTACAGGCCACCCTCACAAACTCAGGAACCTCACATGGCCTTCCTGAAAACACTAGAGGGGATAAATGTATCACCAAACACCATCATACTAGGTGACTTCAATTACCCTAATATAGACTGGGAACACTACTCAAGCCCAAACACCCTAGCCCAAAAGTTCCTGGAATTCATAAACTCAAATGCCATGGAACAACTAGTCACCATCCCCACAAGAGGAGATAACATACTTGATCTCATCATCATGAACAAGGGAGCACAATGTTCAACACTGGAGGTGTACCCCTCACTGGTGAGATCAGACCACAAACTAATCTCGCTGGAGGTCCTCATCCCACCCCACCTGAAATAAAAAGACCACAGTAAAGAACTTCTCAAAGCCGACTTCACACTTCTAAAGACTAGTGTGGTCTCCTTTAAGGCCCCGAGCGGAAAACAGTACTCAAGCCGCTGAATCACTTACAAATGCCTTCTACCAGCACCTGCAGGACTGCATGGATAAGGCAATCCCAAGCAAAACAAAGACTCTTTGTACCAAAGGCAAGCGTCCAGTCTGGTGGACCCCAGCCATAAACAAACTCTACAACAAAAGGAGGAAGCTACTACAAGATAGAGCAAAATCCTTAAAAGGTAAGACACCCTTGATCACTATAAGTAAAAAACTAAGAGCTCTCATAAAATCTTCCAAAGCAAATTTCGAGAAAAATAGCTAAAGACTCAAAAGACAATCATAAGGCCTTCTTTAGCTATGTTAGAAACCTGGGAGGAAACTTCCAGATATGCTCAGAGCTAGTTCAAAATGATGTGAAGATTACTGATCCTACAGACATTGCCAACATACTGGCTGACAGGTTCAGTGCAAACTCCCCCCCCCCCCCCCCCCAAAAGGAGAGATATCTATACCAAACG
Organism: Protopterus annectens; assembly: GCF_019279795.1. NCBI lineage: Eukaryota > Metazoa > Chordata > Ceratodontiformes > Protopteridae > Protopterus > Protopterus annectens. The sequence goes on from NC_056735.1 coordinate 1,326,765,682, forward strand.
ATTGCAGCCCCCCAAACATCTCCAGCGCCCAAGTGAGAACTGCTCTCCAATGCAAAGAACACAGCATCCATGGGACCTGATGGTGTCCCCGGCTGTGTGCTCCATGAACTCAATGAGGAATTAAACCCACAGCTAGGACAGCTGTTTAATCAAAGTCTTACCTCTGGATACGCACTCCAGGAGTGGCGCACTGCAACTGTGGTACCACTTCACAAAGGCGGTGCCTCCACCGACCCTGGAAATTACCGGCCCATTAGCTTGACAAGCCTTATCTGCAAAGCCATGGAGAGGATCATAATGGACCTCATAAATAAAGACTTAGGGAATTTGCAGACTTTGGATCCAACCCAGTTTGGCTTTGTCAAAGGCAGATCATGCCTTTTAAACTTGGTTGACTTTTTCAAACAGTCACCAAAGCCATTGATGAGGAAAGGCAGTCCATACAGCCTACCTTGATCTGGCTAAGGCCTTCGATACAATACCCCACTCGGGTATCATTGAAAAACTCATCAGCTTAAATGTCAACCCATACATCACAAGATGGGTTGCAAACTGGCTGAGTGACAGAACCCACAGGGTCAGAGTTGCTGGCGCCATGTCAGACTCAAAGCCTGTCACAAGTGGTGTCCCACAGGGCTCAGTCCTGGGCCCACTCTTGTTTGGCATCTACTTTTCCGAAGTACAAGCAAACACAGGAGGGTTATGGCTGACAAAGTTTGCAGATGACTGCAAACTGGGCCATAGTAGAAAACACATCTGATACAGATATCCTTCAGAAGGGTCTCACAGAAACGGATAACTGGTGCCAGAGCCACGGCCTAAAGTTAAATGCCAAAAAATGCATAGTCATACCCTTCGAAAAACAAGGTTACCCCTAGCTACCAAATAGGTGGCAATCCACTGAGCACAGAAGAAGTTATCAGGGACCTGGGGACCCAGGTTGATAGTAGTCTGTCATTTGACACCCATGTAGCTAAAGTAGTTAGGAAGACCTTCTACATTGCCCACCTTATCATGAAGGGATTCTCATCTAGATCAAGGAGGTCATAGTCTCCCTTTACTCATCACTCATCAGACCAATGATTGAGTACAATGCCCCATTCGAATGTATCTGACCCGACACTTGCAGCAGCTGGAGAGGCCACAAAAGTTCCTCACCAAAAGGATAAAGGGTCTCAAAATCTGTCCTATGCTGCCCGACTGAAAGAACTCCAGCTCTATTCAGTCGCTACCGCTGCTCAGAGGTGACCTTTGCCTAACATACAAGGCCATGTCAAACCCAGATTTGATGAATATGCTTCACCTCAAAAATCTAGATCCATCAGAGCCACAAGGGCGGGAGACTTAAACCTTGACACGGCTATTAATAGGACGTGCTGGAGGGATAGATTCATCACCCAAAGACTCCCTATGCTGTGGAACAAAATCCCGGTACATGTGAGGCAGAGTACCTCGCTGGCCTTGTTCAAGAGAAATCTTGACCAATGGATGGGAGATCACAGATATACCCCAGGGATAACCTCAGTGTCACTGCTCGACAGAGGCACAGCAAAATAATGGGTATAGTTCCCCATACTAAAGGGGTGGCGTAAGCCACAAAACGATGGGCTAGGCTTGTAAATGCCCTCGGGCAGATAGCCTAGTATGAACCTATGAACCTATGAACCTATGAACTACCACATAGGTGTTAGTCCCCTACATACAGAAAAGGTAATAAGGGATCTGGGAACCCCAGTAGATAGCAATCTCTCCTTTGATACCCATAATGACAAGGTGGTTAGAATATCCTTCTACATGGCCCCTATAATCTCTAATGGGCTCACATCCAGATCAAAGGAGACCATTGTGACTCTACTCATGACATATTAGACCCATTAAAAGATACAACACCCCATTTGGGATATACCTTACAAGATAACTGCAACAGCTTGGAAGACCACACTAGTACCACACCAAGAGGATTACTGACCTCAAACAGATGACCTATGCACCCTAACCTAAGAAACTCCAGCTGTACTCCATTGCATACCACATAATCACAGGTGATCTCTGCTTGACATGCAGGGCACATGTCCAACCCTGTACTGCTGGATATGCTCCACCTAAACAGAGGCCCCAGAGAGCCACATGCGCTAGGGATATACACCTAACCACAACGATGAGTAGGACATGCTGGACTGATAGATTCCTGACCCGGACACTCCCCGTGCTTTGGAACATGATTCCAATGTACATCAGGCAGGGCCCCTCATGAGCACTCTTCAAGGGAAACCTTGACGTGTGGATGGGAGACAGACATGTACCCCAGGGATCACTGCAGTGGCTCTGCTGGACAGAGCCAAGGGAACTAATGGCTCTGCCATTCAGAGACACAGGGAACCAACCTATGGGGATGGTGAAAGCCAACACACTCTAGCTAAGCTTACAAATACCCTTGGTAAGACAGCCTAGTACTTACCTTTGCACATATTACATGTCTTATGTGCATGGATAGTTAACTAGCTCTTCCATTTTACTTTGCTATCATGCTGATAAACTGTCAGGTGACTAAAAGACATATGTATCCTGTTATTGTGTATTGTAAATGCCAATAGACATAAGTAATGTTTGCCTAACATTACAGTAATGCTATGTAGCTTATAATACATATCTGCCTACAATACTGTACATTACACAGTTATTGGCACAATATCCCACAATGCAAATCATAATTGCACAGTGATCCAGCCTTCCACATGTTATTCTCAGTAATACACCCATACATATGGCTACAGCTACAGTTGCAATATATCAACATATACTATCCCTTGTTATAGCACATACTTGTTGGACCAGCCCTGCCACTGACATCGGCTGGTGAGGAGTATTTCTGTTCAAAGCCCTTATATAGCATCCCTTGTGGTGTATGCGGTGTTTGCCTTGTGACCTACAGCAGTACACACAAATACTACCAGCATTACTATGCTCAACAATACATCACTACAAGATAATTGTTTCCACTATATGGATTGCGTGCACTTTAAATACTACAGAAAGGTACTACATACACAGACATAATGACTGTTCTACATACCTTATTAGTAACCCGAGGTGTTGTTAACTGTTGATTCAATCCTTTTCAGTTTGTGTTTCAATGTTCGTTGTAATGTTCTGCTGGTATATACGGATGGTTTGAATGTGCGATAACACATCCTTTTCTAGTTACATATCGGTAACGTATTTTATCCTGTCCACCAATTGATGTTCCAAAGTAGTTAATTAGATGCACATCAGCTATGCAGCTACTCCATTAGCCAATACCATGGCAACAGTGGTGTATAACTGAGTACTCCTTTTGGGCGTTGTCCATCTGCCTTACTTTCGAGGAAGACAGCCTGGATGTGTTGTTTGTGATATATTTCAACAGCATTATGGAGACACACAGAGATATATTAGCTTCATGACTTTGTAATGGCTAGACGATTTTGTTGTACATGTGAGTACAGCTGTTATATTTCAGAACATTGATACTTATACAGGGTTTGTTTGTACCTGATACTTATGCAGATGTTCAAGTCTGGCAAGGATGCTTGGCCAGCTCAAGGCTGTATGGCTATGCATGAACTGTTATGTGGTTTACAGTATGCTCACCAGACATCCTTGATTTGGTGTACAAGTGTAGCATACTGTGCTGTTACTCAGTAATTGCTAATACATCCCGGTGTACACACAACCCTCTGAAACGGGATTAGTACAAACAAACACTGTAACATCAGCAGCTGTTCCATTGTATAACAGCAGCTATTTCACATAAGGCCATGTTAGTGTGTCTCCGACAAGGTATGTTAAGGCTTCTGCAGATGTCGTACAGTGAGTGAATGATTTGTGATGTTATTACAGTTTGTATTGTAATATGTTTGGGTGTGGGGGTGATGTTGTTGGGTGTGCATAGCACATGCAGGTGTGTAGGAACTGCTTTTATACATAATCGATATGTGTGTGAAGGTTCCTTCCTTATTTGAACACCTATCCTTTTGTGGACTAATACAATGGTAATTGCAGGCTGATTCATTAAGGTACTGTTATGTGGTTCCTGTATAGCATGCAGGTGATGCTAGTCCTAGAATCCCTTCAATAATAAAGTGTTGATACATGAAAGCTGTGTATTTCTGTCATAGGTATTTGCAGTCATCGTAGTTGTGTTGGTGACTGACCCTCTTTGGCTAGGGTTGCCACCTTTTCATATGGCCATAGTGGGACATTTTCGGGACACACATCAGAATTTACAAGCCGACACAAACCCACGGTCAGTACAAGGGATAAAACTTTCCTTTCTTGCCTAAATATAAGCTTATTCTTGTAGCAGTTTAGTTGCTTATCCTGTTTCTTGTAACATGTAGGTATTTTAGATACAGAAATAACTATTGTATGCAACTATTACAGTACATATGGGACATAATTATGTCCTACAATCCCAGGACATTTGCCACGTTTAATATATTTGGTCAGGACACAACCGCCCAAAGAGGGAGTGTCCCTTGCAAAGTGGGACAGGTGGTAACACTATTATTGGCTCATGTCCATAGCACATATTTGTAATAGTGTATAGGCATATACTCTCCATATCCTTTGTTCATAAAGGTTGGTAGTGGCAGAATGTCTGATTGCTATGGTCCATGTTATACACATATATATATACACTTCAACCGCTGTATACGGGATATCTATGGAATCCCAAAACCACAGAGTTTCGACGCACACAGTACCGGGACCAGACTCCCATACCCCACATTACCGACAGGGACAGTAACTTGCAAAAGTAACATGAACATGGAACACACACGCACACACAGACACATTGCTACCCAACACATCCAAACAAACTATCCTACACTACATATGAGCAGGTGGCCAAGCCCCCCTACACCCCCCATGTAGGTATCTGTGCCCCCCCACACCACCCCCCACTTTAATATTCTCCCTCATAGGTCGCGCAAACAGATGCACAAAGCTAACCCACACCCACACATTACAGTCCCCCATGGACACACACAGAACACACACTTACACACACTACAGCCCTAAGAAACATGCTTACACACAGTAACCTACCTAAACCACAACACCAGAAGCACCACTGACTAACTGTCCCTTAACATCGTGATTTTACACCTCGCGCATCTGGTGTTTCGATACTGTGTTGTTTCGGACCTTAAGCCTTGGGATTACACACGTCGGCATGTAAAGCAGTTGGTATGGGGTAAGTAACCCATTTATATGTACCTCCATGGTTATGTAGATGTTGTTAACCTATCTATATATCTACATATATATGTATATCCCCATATATTGACATATATATCTCTCTCTCTCTCTCTCTCTATATATATATATATATATATATATATATATGATGTATATATATATATATATATATATATATATGATGTATATATATATATAACATACACCTTTCATTGGGTACATGCTGGTTTGTCCTATTTCAACACATTCCTACCTTTTGTGTATACATGACTGCCATTGGTAAATCTCAGGTAGCTTAGTGGTAAACTATTGTGATGAATGTGTACATGGTTGCATGTTCTAATCCTGGCATTGATATCTTACCTCTCAGAGCAGGCACTGGCAGTGCAAGGGTGATTAACTCACATTTCAGTGGTTGTGTGTTCCACATGTTTATTATTCTGTGGAGAACTACCTATATATGCAAGCTGTGTTTAAGGTATACTATGTAACATGTAAACATCTGTGAAGATTCCTGTCAGGGATACTCCCCATTATTAGGAACTACATCCCTGATTACATTATACAAAACCCCTCACTAACACTCCAGGGAATCCTTGCAGAGTGGGTGGTGAACAGTGGCTACACCCCAGGGATCCTGCAATTGGCTCTGATCCACAGGGGGACAGTTAGTTAACTGATGGGTTGACGACAGCAGACACATTTTGCCTATGTTTATGAGTGGCCTCAGCAGTTGGGCATGTACCTACCTATGTATCTATGAACCTGTACATACAGTATGGACACATGCTGATAGCTTAATTTACTATTCAGGTATTGACTTACCTTGTGCCAATGGCGGTTGTGTGTACAATAGTTGAGGGATACCTATGTAGAATGCACACAGTAGACCACCTATACATGATAATTTACAGGTGGTCGTGTGTGTGTGCCGTCCATGTTTGCTATGTGTGCAGGTGGAGAAGGGTGTCAGTCCATGAGTGCCTACACTGTCAGTGTGTATGCTATATGTTCCCTCTTTGCCAAGGCTTGGGCATAGTGGGCACGCCTCTGTCTGCCTACTGGGGCTAGCACAGGGTGTTCATGGTCTGAGTCCCTCTGTGCCTGTGGGTCTCTTGGCAATGGTGGTGGGCTGTGAGGGCCTTCACCATTCTGTCCTTGCTGCAGCTGTTTCCACAGGATCATATTGTGTGGCATGGCACATACTATGAAGATGTGGGGACACGTTCCTGAAGAGTACTGCAAGGCTCCACTAGATATGTCCAAGCAATGGAACCGTGATTTCAACATCCCAAACATGCACTCTGTGATGATTCTGGTTTCTGTGTGTGCCTCATTATGGTGTTCCTGCGTCGCTGTGTGTGCATTTCTGATGAGAGTCATCATCCACGGTTCCACTGCATAGCCAGCATCCCCCACCAGGTGGCCATATGGGATTTCCCCCCTGGCAAATACCTGATACAGCTGTGAGGCATGCCAGATGTGGGAGTCATGATAGCTTCCAGGGCTGCCAGCACACATATCCGTGATAATGCCCTGGGCATTGCACATGACCTGGCAGTTGATGGAGGGAATCCCTTGCGGTTTATCTAGCGCCTACCCTGCTCACTGGGTGGTGACTTCATGTGTATGTGCGTGCAGTCTATTGCACCCAGTACCTCCGGGTAGTCTGCCACATGGTGGAAGAGATGCATATTGCTGGCCAACTCCTCCTGCATTTGGGGGAAGTATATGTGCTCATTGGCATGTGGTAACATGGCATCCAGGAACTGGTGGAGTACTCTGAATGCTGATGCCTGTGAGAGCCCCATGATATCCCCAGTTGGCCTTTGGAAGTTACCTGTGGCTAGTATTCTCAAGCTTACACATACCTTCATGTCCACTGGGATGGGTTCCCCTCTATTGCTTCTGGCTCTGAGACATGGCTGGCACAGCTCAACAAGTTTCTGTACGATGTCCCTGTCCACCCTGTAACACTCGACTATCTCCAGATCATGTAGCCCCTGGTAGGTTACCCTGGGTCTAAACACTCTTCTCCTCCTCCGGTGCCTGAGATGGTTGTCAGCATCATCCTCCACACCGCCGTCAGTCTCCAACACATGCTGGTGAATCAAAGCTATGGTGGCCCCTAACATGTACATATTAAAAGTTCCCTGTCTGTATACACCAATGGTGCAAAGTGTCTGGGAATGCACAAGTGTGTGTGTGTGTGTGTGTGTGTGGGGCTTTCACACCTTATACTATTGTGCAATGGATGATGCTGGTGTAATTGGGTGTGTTTGTGCTATTCCAGCTGCAGGGTATCTTAATTATTGGTTTTACAGTAGGTACTGCTATTGTGGGGCCTTTGGTGTTGACTTATGCTTGCCTGCCGTGATTCATCTATTGCCCTTTACTTCAATTTTCAACCCGATTCCCCTCCCTTTGTCAGGCATGCATCTAGCTGCCGCCTTTCATGTTTTGTACTTTCACAACCCAAGATTGTGTTGGGAAATGTGTTATGTAGCTGATCTACTGCAAGTTTGCTTTGTTCTGCTGTGACAGTTCTCTTTCCTTTGCTGTACAGCACCTCCCCTTTCCTGTTCTGCAGGTAGCTGCTAGCAGCCTTGTTAGCTGTTGTCTATGGCCCACTGTGAGTTTCTAGGTGTTAATTACTCATTTCTACTCCAGTTACCATGCTGCAGCATTTTCTTATTGTCTTCCCATATCCTTCCTGTTTCAGCTGTGGTGCGCACCTCGCACAGCCATTTACTGGGTTTCATGTGCATTTTCATCCACGTTCACATGAACTTTTGGTTACCTTGTGTGCTCTCAGCTAAGCAAAGCTATGGCTACTTCCACACCCTATCCTGTGGCTTTGCTTAGCAACACACAACACAGATTAGCAATGAACCAATGTGCTTACAGCTACGGTGGCGCGCCCCTCTTATGATGTCATGTTTCCCTCCAGGCCACTCCTCGGTGTTGTATCGCTACACCGCGTGGTACATCCTTACACCGGTGGGGCGTTTGCAATTTAGTATTACTTGACTCATTTGCATGACATTGACTGCTAATTCCTAGTTATCGCATGGAACACTGCCACAGATTCTTAGCAACCCTTACGCCATGGTTGTGGTGTAGCATGCATGCCATTGACTATTATGGGGATATCATGAATTGTGTTACATTGCAGTTTTATGACATCTAAATATATTTTCCTTGTGATCCCATTTGCGCAAAGATGCACTACGGTTTTACTTTGCGTTAGTGTGGCCATGACATTATATGTTATTTTCATATGCTGTGCATGTTGTTTTATGCCATTGGCTATATATTTAGCCATTGGCATATATTAACATTATAATACGTACTTTTGGTCCACTTTCATGGTTCCAATTTTATGCTTGACAAAATATAAAACATTTTTTTTGTTTTGTTTACCTTTCTACATGCTTATGCTATGCCTGCACCACTTCATGAATCGCTATATACCTTCATTTGCATGCTACACTGCTGCACATGGGGTAATTAGCATACATGCGCCGGGAGCTGCACAGCTCTGCTGTATGCTGGTAGTGCACATGGAATCAGCTCGTACCTGAATCGTTTGGCAGCCATATTTGGCGCTAGATCACGGATGCTACTCCGGCACCTGGCACAAGCTTCATGAATCCCGTGGACACTTTAAACACTTAACACTGATTCTATAAAGAAATAAAATAACCTCAGTGGTAAAAACCTGCTATGAGCCAATGTTTTTCCTTAAAGCAGAAACACAGAAAACATTCAGTAAAATGGTTTTCCTTCCATTCCTTGAATGTGGTTTTCCACTTATATTTTTTCCTGACAACAGTCACAAAACTGCAGTGTCTCAAAATAAAAGGTTTCTTTCTTTATTATTCATAATACTAAAAAAACTTAATTGCATCACATTTCTAAAGTAATCTGTTTATGCATCCAATGCAAGGCCACCTAATTCCTTGCTCATCTTATTTTTAAATCATTGCACCTTCAGCATTATCCATCACGCAATGCCAGTTCAGTGCCACAGTGCTTCTGTCCAAAAAATCTGGCTCCATTTTTGCCTTTGTCCCTCACTATTCCCTCATCTATAAATTACAAAGTCTTTCTTCTTTGAAGACCCAGAATTTGGAAACCATGCAACAACATATTTTTCAGTTTTCCACTTTTGTTTTCTTCCATTCCTCGGGTAAAGCCTTTCATGTCTTCCTACATGTAAATATCTCAGTGGGATCAGCTAAGAGCACAGTCACAAATACCCTACCATGTCTCCATCACCAGTACACTTTCCCTGCACTGTAACATTTAAATCCAGTTCTATTACTCAGTCTTCTTCATGTAATTTCTCCAGGGGATATGCTTGCCCTCTGTCCTTCCCAGGGATCCTGTTGGCTAACTATTCTCAGTTACATAATATCTACTTTCACTCTTATTCTGCAAACCCTTTCATCTTTTCCTCAACATCAACTCCCTCTCTTTTTTCAGTGATATGTCCTCTGTCCTTCTTCCTTTATATAGCTCTTAGTGTAGAATTAGTATCATGTAAATGCTGTTCTTGTGTTTACATTGATTTGCTGGTAATTTGTAAAGGGCTGTAAAGCATGAATCACTGATTAGTCCCCAAAATGATGGGGAATAACTTTGTTATAGACAGGCTACTAAATACTCCCAAGTGACATGGAAGACAAGTTAATTTCTCTCCCTTATGTAGTCAGTTTTATAGCTCATGGTATTCTTAAGTAGTATAAGAACTCCCTAATGGTCACAGGCAATGAATATTAACAAACAGATAAAGTTGCCATGACCTGTGAGAGATGTAAGTATTTTCACAACAGAGAATGTAACCTGTCGTTTAAAAAGATGACCTGTAAGTACCACACAACACCACAAAAACTTCTTCATGAATCCTCTAACCCAACATAGACTAAAGTTGTAAAAGGCACATTTCCTAGGGCTGTTAGAACTCAAAAAGAAAAAATTAGAAAAGCTAAACTTTCCACTGTGTGATTCCTTAAACCACTTGTATCAGAGGCAACATGGGATATATGCAAATTACCCTTTAAGGACATCAGTTGTTTCAGCTAAATGGAAATTCTGAGTGTCAATGACTTTTTCTTTTAAGTCTATTAATGAACAAATTCAGGCCAATAAAGCCAAACCCCAATAGCTGTGGACATGTATGTTTCTGCCTTTTTATAACATCATCAGCACAGCATAAGTGGAATGTTTGGCTAACATTTGGAAACACAGGGTTTTTGTACCCAACTGATATCCATAAACCTTAGGGTGACTGTAAAATATCCCAACTAACAGACTAAAACAATGAGTAAAACGGTCACACAGAAAAAACAATCGGTTAAAAAACACAAAAAGAAAAATATAGCAAAGCTAGAATTTCCATTGTGTGATTTCTTAAACCTCATGTGTTAGAGGTGACATGGGATATGTGCAAACTACCCTTTAAGGGCAACAGGTGTTTCAGCTAAATGACAACTCTGAAGGTCATGGCTTTTTCTTTTAAATTTATTAATGGACAAATTCAGGCCAATAACACCAAACTCCATTAGCTGTGGACATGCATGCTTATGCCTTCTTATGGCATCACTAGCACAACATAAGTGAAATGTTTAGCTAACATTTGGAAACATAGGTTTGTTGTACCCAACTGATATCCATAAAACTTAGGGTGACTGCAAAATATCCCAACTAACAGATTAAAACAATGAGTAAAAAGATCACACAGAAAAGTCAATTGGTTAAAAAACACAAAAAGAAAAATATAGCAAAGCTAGACTTTCCACTTTGTAATTCCTTAAACCTATTGTATTAGAGGTAACATGGGATATATGCAAATCATATATTACACCTGCATAAGTATATAAATTTAGCAGCCCACTCTAGACCTAAATATTATGAGAAATTCAAAAATGAACTGCATTGATGGTTTTATAATAAATCTAAAAATGCAAACATTAAGGTCAACAAGGAGCCTAACAAATGTGCATCTCTCTGTCTATCTCATCTGTATAGAATTCTGAAGAATGTTCTGTTTTTTGTCTCACATTTTTGGTCTCCTCCTCACAAAATTTGTTTTTCTGGAAAATAATTGAGAATTGAAGTCATTAATAACAACAGATATTTTGAATTTCAGACTTCATATCTTTCAGAAAATGCCTGCAAGTGTAAAATCTGTTACTTTATCAACTTTCTGAGTTTATAAGAGCAATGCTTAAAATTTGATTTAGGGCTTTGGTCCCACCCCCATTTTTTTTCGCTTTGTCCATAATTCGTTCACTAAGAAGGTTGAGAGATTTGTTTAAAAAGACTATCAGGATCCTCAAAGCTAATCAACAACTGCAACTAACATTGTAAGACAAGGATAACTTCAAATCCTCCTTAATTACAATAGAAAAGGAATTAAATACCCAGAGGTATTCTGAACTAATACTAAATGGCATTACCATTTTATGGCCTTAAAGATTTGCTTTAAAGATACAGCTAAGTTAGTTTCAGAATATTTAGTTTCAACTTTACCCCATGAGCCGTAACTGAAATTCTGCAAATCCCAGAGTCCCATGTATCCCCTAACATTATCATGGAGCATGTCCTGATTGTGTTAACAAAATCTAAAAACACTTCACGTCCTTTGAACACCTTATCAGCAAGGTATAAACATTCTTTTGACTTACTTGTAATGCCTGTGATTCTATATTTAAGTACCTAACTAAAGCAGGCTTGTCTAGGTTGTGATGTGAACCTGGCTGTTATTAAAAGAAGTGAGACTTGTGCTTTCACAGAGAGGACAGACACCACAGAACTGTGAAAAAAAACTAAGTCACAGCTTTAACATTTGTTATTGTATTATATTTTGCAGTGACATATAAATGGCAGTAGAAGTGTACCTATTCTCCAGCAGCTTTAAAAGCTGTCTAAGGCCTTGTACTGACATGCAATTAAATTTAAAATTAGAATTACCACATAGGAGCAGCCAAAGCTTGTCTAATATTGCTAAAGATTATGACTGGGTCTTTGATCACAATCCTTTCTTATTTCTCCTAGAAACTGATGCTGAGATTCAGCTCACAAGTGTTCTCAACATAAATTTCTTGACGTCCATTTCTTAAATGTAGAACAATGCATTTAGAATCAGGGACCCTATCATGGTCTTCTATGTTATGATTCACAATGCTTAAAATAAACATTTTGTTTTTAACTATATGATTATAATTAAGTTATGACTGAAATGGGGTCTTGGTGATTTACAAATGGGTGTTTTGGTAGTCCAGCAACTTGCTCAAAATAAATAAGGTGTGTTAAGGGAAAAGAATACCTGAGTGAAGGGTGGATAAGAGTATGATAGAAGAAGAAAAAGAAGAAATAGCTGGGGCAATAAGGAAGCTAAAAGGAGGGAAAGTAATATGGAAAATGTGTGTCCACTATAGAAATTTACACAGTGTTAAAACATCAACTAAAAAGTAGCTGGTGAGCATTTTTAATTGTTTTAGGAAGTTAAAACATCTCCTAGACATCACAAAGATGGCAGGTGTGGTACTGCCTCATGGTGGTGGGGCAGAATTTTAGTGCCTGGCAGCTTAGGGTAATTTTCTTATTCAGTTCAGATGGAAATATACTTGCAAAACTATGATCTACAGGTTGGAAACATTTCTACCTGAAATAATAGAGCACAGCCAAATGGGTTTCATAAAAGGGCAGCAAGACCTTTGACATTACGGCAAGACCTTTGACATTATTCTACAGAAAGGAACAAATGACATGCTGCAGGAAATAGCACAAGGGTCAAAAGTGAAGGAAAGTGGTGGGGCAGCAAATTGTGTTTAACGTATTTGCCTGCAACTGGAAGTTTAGTTCAGAAGATTAAGACAACTAACTGTTAGCATGCCTCATCTTACAAGCCTATTGATTCCCTTAAATCAGTGTCACTCTGGATAAGTGACATAACCAGACCGTACTCCCTGGCTGGTTGTCCCTGAAAAGTGGGATAGTTGTGTATAGTGGGATAAGGACTTACCTAGTTAACAAACAGACACACACACACACACACACACACACACACACACACACACACACACACACACACACACACACACACACACACACACACACACACACGTATATGGTTCCACTTCATATCATCGAATTTAATTTCATCGAATTTGAAAATATCCAGACCAAATCGTCGAAAACCCATATCATCGCATCTCAAATAATTGAAAACTAAAAAGCAGCTAGAAATAACATTCCAGACACTATTTACTACATTTATGCAGGGGGCAAGCCCCCCTGCATCCCCACACCCCCTGTAATTAAATATACCAACTCCAAGATCGCACTACAGTGGGGTTAGTAAATTACATTTTTCCCCCACTGTAGTGCAACTTTGGAGTTGGTATATTTATTTACGGGGGTTGTGGGTGGTGGTGTCCCCCACATGGGGGGGTGCAGGGGGGCTTGCCCCCCTGCATAAATGCAGTACTAACTCTGTGGAATGTTATTTCTTGTTGCTTTCTAGTTTTCAATGATTTGAGATTCGATGATATGGGTTTTCGATAATTTGGGTTTTCGACGATATGGTGTCGCTGTGTTGGGCTTCGATTAAATGAAATTCAATGATATGAAAATATATATATATATATATATATATATATATATATATATATATATATATATATATATATATATATAAAGATCAGTCAATCAATAAATAAAAGTTGCAAACAGAAGTGAGTGCTCATTAAAGTGGCACTGTTTCCTTTAAGGCAGGTTGATGGTTGGGCTCCTGCTTATTGCTAATTTTGGATATTTGTATAGGATATCAGTAATGTTTTATTTAGTACTGCAAAAGACATTTTTTGTCCTACTTTCAACTTAAAAAAAGATCCTACTTGATCTACTTGCATTAACGCTGTTATGTTTATCTCATCTTCCCCCTGACTATTGTCAGTACATTCCCCCTGACATTTGTTGCCACTCTGGGGGTGTGTAGAACCGCACAACCAAGGTAAACACTGTGCCATGCGTATTACATCATGAATAGCTGAACTGTATCCTAATCAACCAATTAAAGAATGATGATCTATTCAACAAGCTATAAAGCAACTGTGTAGATGCAGTGCTGGTTTTCCGTGCAAATTCCAAAACGTATTGGAATACAGCCATGGAAAGGAGTCTACAGAGAAAGAATGTTAGGGGCTGCTGTTGCTTTAATCCATGTGTACTTGCAACAGGTTGAAGTCTATGCTGCAGCTGCTGTTAATAGACAACGGCTAAGAAGGAGAAGACTTTTCAGACCTCAGTTAACTTATCATAGTCTGCATGAGGTGGAAATTGTATAGTGCTACAGGTTACATAGAGACACACTACAGGAACTCTGCAGCTTCTGTTGTCCTCAACTCAGACCCCAGGCAAACCGTGGCACACTTCACAGCATCATCCTGAAAAAACAGCTTCATCAAGATCAACAAGAGGAAGGGGCACAACTCCTACCACCAATGGCAAGGTTACCACAGTCATATGCAGGTGAGGAGTCAGAGGGGGAACCAGCAGCTGTATTGGGTGTAGGCAGGCATAGGCATGCTCAGTATGCTCTTGCATTGGCTAAGAGGCAACTTGTAGCACACTCATTCACCACCTAAGGGGCTAAAATCTTCATGCTATGCACATACATATAGTAACATTGATGCCAGGCAATGCTCACAATTTTTACCTACCTACTTCAACAAAACATTTCTACAACAGCTAGACAGTGTAGCTCCACTGTGTAAGGTTAAGGTTAGCAACTCTCAAAACCACTGGCTCAGTAAAGAAGCCAAACAAATCCTTAAGTCCAGAGACACTGCATAGCTCTACTATCAAAGAACTAAGGACTAAAGACATACAAAGCCTAACTAATTATTGAGAGCTATGCGACCATGCAAAAAAGTGCATTAGGCGTGACACAAAAAATACTATACTACCATACAAACTAAATACCAACACAATCCCCAGAAATTCTGGAAAAGCGTAAACCAGTTACTAAAACCTGCCCAAATGGCTACCCTCAAACCAATCACCCCTGATACTAAACTTCCTATTGAAACACAATTCAACTCCCACTTTATGAATTCAATTCTATCCCTAGTACCACAGAACAATTCCAACTTCACCATCCCTCCCACCATATATACTAATTCATGCTTTACCCTCAAAACAGTACCCACCAGCTCCATTAAAAGTATGCTCACTAAACTAAAAACCTCATCAACAACAGCTGACCAACTCCCTAGCTACTTCTTAAAACTTACAGGAGACGCTATTGCAATCCCAATCTCAACACTTATAAACTGATCCATTGCTGAAAACTATGTGCCCAAACTCTGGAAAATATCTCATTACTCCTATACACAAAGGAGGGACCTCCAGTGAGCTTAACAACTACAGACCCATTGCAATACAGTCCCCCCTGGCCAAAATCTTAGAAAAGTGCATTCATACCCAAGTACTAAAATACCTAATAGATAACAATATCCTGTCCCCTACCCATCACGGTTTCAGACCAGCCCAGAGCATCACTACAGCCCTACTCAGCTTCACCGACACAATAAACTAACTCAGAAATAAAGGCCTTCACATGTCAACTCTCTTTTTGGATATGTCCAAAGCATTTGATACAGTATCCCACCAAATCCTGTTAAATAAATTACACCACTATAACCTATCTAAATCCACTCTAATCTAGTTCCACAGCTACTTAACTGACAAATACCTGGCTGTGAAATGGGAAAATTCTCTCTCACCTCTGTTACCCATAACTACAGGAGTACCACAGGGGTCTGCCCTAGGACCTCTACTTTTCACAGTTTTTACAAATGATCTCCATACCTCCACTCAACATGTTTCTATCATTCAGTATGCAAATGATACAACTCTAATCTGCGCTGCACAAAATACTCCCACCTTCCTGCAAACTACTCAGTCAGCACTCTCTGATGTAGAAAACTACCTTACCAAGGCCCAACTTATCCTCAATCCCAAGAAAACACAGCTAATGATTATAACCAGTTCTAATAGAAATATCAATAGCAGTCAGTTCACTATCTACTCTAAAAACTCCACCCCTATCACACCAGTGACACAGGCCAAGCTACTAGGAATAACTATAGACTGCCACCTAAAATTTGACAGTCATATCAACTTGACCATAAAAAGGTACATGCCAAACTAGGATCTCTCTACAGCATTAAACCATTCCTCACCAACAATACAAGGGCTGCCATTGCACGCACCCAACTTCTGTCCACCCTACTCTATGCATCCCTCATTATAACTAATCTCAATAAAACTGACCTAAGCAAAATGGAAGCCTGTTACAACAGAACTGCCTGCTTTGCTACTAACTGCCAATATTGATCCCACCATTGTACTGCTCTACGCCAGCTCCACTGGCTTGAACTGCCTACCCTACTGACCTATAATCAGCTCTGCCTTTGCCACACTTTATATTACTTCCCCAATAAGTGTTCTGTCCTAAATAACCTAGTACAATAGCACTCAGCCACAAGGCCTCTTCGATCATCAAGCAAATTATTATTACAAAACTCCAACAGCAATAATAGTTTTGGTGACTCACTATACAGTTAAAAAACTCATCAGGCAACATCTGACAGAAAGCTGGCAGTGCCATGACTGCTCACCAGGCTAGAGCAATCAAATAATACACATTTACTTATGCCCATCTTACCTTACTAAATTCCTACTTCTCAACTACACTTGTCCAAGTTAAATTACTGCAAAATCTAAACCAAGACATAGGCTAATACTATCACTATTCCAGTAACAATTGACAATAACACATATTACTAATAGAGGTTTGCCTACCTCTGCTGAAACAGTCTTATTACTATTGTAAAAATAATCTAATGTACTATGCCAAGTAGTGTACTGTGTTTCAATCCACAAATGTATACTATGGAATCTTATTATCTATTATTACTATTAATGAATGTTCTTTGTTTCCCTACATTTGTACTGTCTTAATACCAATGTAAAACATGTTATTCCTAAACTTTCTATGTATTGGGATGCTGTTTAAATACCTAAATGTATTTGTAATTTGTCTCTCTCTGTGGAGCTTTTCTCCCCAGGTCTCTGCTGAAAAAGGGCCTCTGGCCCAGCCAGACTCCCTGGTTAACAAATGTAAAATTAATAAACAAATACAAGTCTGTGTACTGCTAGCATCAGACAGAGTTATTCCTAAACTAAAACTGTAACAACTGCTGGATTTACAAGGTAAGTGTTGAACCTGGAGTGTTAAACCAGAATTATATAATAATAATACAAATGAATGGCAAATCCTTGCATGTAGTTACTTGGTAATGTAAGTAAGTAAAAGGTGGGTGGTTTGTACAGAAATGACTTTAACATGTGACAGCAGATACGTATGTGAATACATGTGTCCTCTATCAAGTAATAGGTTTTGGGTGTCAAGATTCACACATTCATACCTCTCAAAAGTACTGATGGTCAATGAATGTCTTCAATTTGGCATCATACTTTCATTACATAGAGAAGTTAGAAAGTTATGGGATGCATTTTAGTTTCAGATTTCATAACCCTCAGAATTTTGTTTTAAATACTGATGCAAAAAACTATTTTAATTCTTTCAAGTGTCTAACTTTCTAAGACCAAAATATGTCAAAGAACAATTAGTAAAACAACATCACAAACACAGATATACTAAGCACTAAGTCAGCTATGCACCCTGAGCATCAGACACAAAATCTTATGTATCCCAAAATCCAAAAGGTAGAAAACAAGGATATGGTGCAGTTATCATCACTTGCAAGGGGTATTGTGGGGGGGGGGCTAGAATGACACAGAAGGTAAGTGAGTGTGTGTGAGCAAGAAAGAGAAACAGGCAGACAACAGGATAAAGTAAGAAATGGCCAGTGAGACAGAATGTTCTTGAAGTCTCACAGCTGAACTATGTAACTGTCGTGTGTGTGTGTGTGTGTGTGTGTGCGTGCGTGTGTGTGTGTGTGTGTGTGTGTGTGTGTGTGTGTGTGTGTGTGTGTGTGTGTATTAGTGCTCCAGGTGAAATTGGTGTGTGAGTGCCTGCAAGAGCACAGCCAAGCTCTGTGTTAGTTCTACATTCATACCAAACCACGAGAACTGGCTCTGCCAGGAATTGCACTGGCATGTCCATGCCCACACCAGATGCATTGCTGCTACCAGAATGTGACTTATATCTGCTGGACAAGCTCTCCTCATGAGAACACCTAAGACCATGACCCCATGGCCTGCCACATCTGAGTGTGTACACCTCAAACCACTGATGGAGCAGTGGAAGTAGATCTACTATGTGAGCAGGATTGGGCATCTAAGGGGTGATTGGCCTTAATATAGACAGAAAATGCTCATATGTACCTTTGGTAATGATCAGTACATGCCACACTCAAACAAAATTTACACTGAACTAAAAATAAAAGAAACACAATCTCTCCGGCTAAGTTCAAAAAGTGCAGTATGCTTCATATTTTTGTAAGAAATACTTCTTTTCAGACATATATAATCATAAGAGACATGGGTACTTTTGAGGCAAATCCCCCTTTCATTCGATGATCATGTTTCCATCACAGTCAAGATATCTTTCTATCTGTCCCACTTAATTTCCAAGGGAATATCTTCAAAATCCAAAGAAATCATCATACTACTGAGCTATTTCTTTATCAGGCTCATTATGTTATACAATGCCACCTTTAGTATTACAAATCCAAGCATATCACCTGGAAAACACCATTGATTTTTAACCTATAAATGTAAAGGTCTTCAGTACTTCAAGTAACTTAATAGAACAGTACAATTCTCAATATGCTCATTTACCTAACAGTTTCTCTGAGATGACGTGGGTCTCACATTCTGAGCCGTGAAAGACTCAATTCTGTTTGACCCCATTTCTTTGCAAAGCCAATGACTCTACAAACACCCTACTAGATTCTTAAATCTATACCAACAAATAAACAGTACTTATTGGAGGGATATTTCCTTACTTACTGTATTCCCTGCCTTTGGAATAAGGTATCACTATAGCTCAAAGAAAGTGCTACTTTGCTTGCCTTTAAGGCTCTTGACAATTGGATGGGTAGGCACCAATTTTCATCATTGTTATCATGTTCTGCCCTGCTTGATTTGGGAGGTAAGCACTGTTAAGTAATTTTAAAGAGTGGCAAGAACGTTTAACAGCAAATCAGTAACAATTTCCTTTTACCTCTATAATTGGATGCATGCTGACCTCTACAGATTAATATACCTCAATGAGTCACATACTTTCCCTATACCATGTCTGCTCAGCTGTTCCAAGTATAAACAACTGCCCAGCAAACATCAGCGCTTTTCTTAAACTTTGTGATTCCTAAATGTGACTCGTGGTACTCGGCACGTCCTCATTTTGTTTGCACTAACTCTGTACTAACATAAGCTCTTCCACCTTTTCAGCAGATACAGATAATAGTCAGTCCTCTTAATATCTATATCTTTCTGCATTAAATCATTTTTCTAGTCTTGTAGGCATGCTCTGTTCAAGGTCTCCACTATATGCTTTAATAGAGTTTATTTTTGCAAAAACACACTTTCTTGGCAGTCTTGCTGGAGGTTTATGAAGAAATGCCTTAAATATGCTTTGAACTGGCTTGCAGACCCATTCTACAGTGACTGTTTTACCATAGTTGTCATCATGAAATTACTGACAAGTAAAAACTATGGTCAACATTTCCTTTACAGTGCATGTTAGAGCACTGATGCTTTTGACCTTTTGGTCTACATTTTTGCAGTAAATTTGAATCAAGCCCTTTTTGACTAGTGCTTACTTGCAGAGTAACAGGTTGTGCCATGTCATAGAATTTGAGTGCAGTAGCTTCAGTAACTAATACTGTTAAGCGTTTTAAAGCTTCTGTCTTGCTTTTTTAAACAAAACAAAGCCTCATCATGCTAAACTAACTTTCTGATTAGTACTGTTATATCTGACAAGTTTAAATAAACATGAAAAGAAACTGCACCATACCAAGGAATTACATAAGAGATGACTTACCATGAAGTTTCAGAATATTCACTATTGATTTGACTTTATCAATATTAAGTTTAAAACTATCAGAAGTCAATACATGAATGTTGATACACAGATTTGACATTTATTTCAGCTTAACTTTTAGTTCTTTGCCTCAATCTGTATATCACCTCAATGAGATTTAGATGATGTACATACCTGGTAATACCATATAACAAAAGATAATCATTTACTGATAGCACTTCCCATACTTTCATCTCAGCTACAGCTCCTTGCAATTCTTTTAAAGCTGTCAAGATTCCAATCAGTAGCCTTAAAACACAATCCCAAAACATCAAAGTTGCTAATAGATGAAATTTTAAACACTTTTATTAGCTTAGCACATTTATCTTCAAATATGCATGAAACTTCATCAGAGCAAAAGAACACACAGACAAAAACTTAATTACCTCCTTTAAACTTCATGTCATGTGACAAATAACCACCAATCATACAAATGGGATAACATGCTCATAATGATCTGTTATGAGACAGTTACCAATCAATCAAATGGGAAAAGCATAGTCATAATTATTTCCCACTGAAACTAATTACTGTTAAAAAAATCTGTTTCTTATATAAATGATGCCAATTAAATTTGAGGTCTATTGTTGCAAGTCATAGCAAATGTATTTCAACAGTTGATTTTTCATGCAAAGAGTATGCAGTTAAGCCTACAATATATTGTTGTAATGCCTTGCAAATATGTAAATCAACAGATAACTTTATGATAACTATATATATAAAAAGAATTCATGCAAACACCAGTAAAATGGTTTATGACAGCAAGTATCTAATAAGAAATGGAACACAACTTTAAGATACCCTTTAAATTAATGGCAACATTAATTTCACATGGGTACCCTGCATTTCATAAGAACTGCAGTTTTCTTTCTTTCTTCTTCAGTGCAAAGTTTATATCCTCACTTCCAGGAGTAGAGGAACATAATAAGTTACTGCTCAAGCAGTCACTAGAACCATAAGATGCCTAGCCATTAAACACTCTTAAGGAAAAATGCACTAGTAATAGTGTTTGTCTCCTTTATGTAGGAGGGCCATGCTAGTAATCCTCGGGGTAAAATTGTAGTTGTATATCCGTTCATCTAAGTTTGCTTGGAAGGTGGCTATAGTATTGGTATATGCTTGCTATGTAGAAGTTTGTTCAATGCTTGGTGAATGCATTGTGTTATGAATGTATCTCTTCAATAAATTTAATTAACCATTTAGTGTTTAGTAAGAACTTTTGTATGGGTGGTTGAGATTGTACTGGACCTACTAAGGTACATAAGGTCAAATGAGGCTAGAACCTTCATTGCAAGGAAGGTTAGATATAGGTCATTGTAAAGGAGCTGGAATGCCATAGAATACAAGGATAGCCAAACTATTCTCTAAGGGTAGTTGAAGGTTTTAAGACCTTTGATTTTCATAGTTAGAAATCTTTGTGGCCTTTTCATTTGAGTAATGTGTTTTTTTGAATGCCTATTGAAATGCTAAGTGCTGACAAGCAAAATAAAAAAAAGACAGAAACACAGGAGAATGATGACTCCTGAAAATCACTCTTCTCCTTTAAACTTCTTTTTATAGGAGAGCACGTCCCCCTTACATACATTCATGTAGAGGGCAAGCCTCACATATCCCTTCAACTTGTATATACCCACTTTGAAATTGTCATGCCTTGAAGGAAAGGGAATATTCCAAAGAAGGATGTCTCCAACTTAGTATGATTACCATTTTGTTTGGTACATGTCAATGTGGTCATTAAACTCTGTAGCACATTAATAAAGGAGGAGCACAGTGAAATAAAGATAAGCTGGCGAAAATTCCCTTGGATATTGTTCCGCCAGGTAGAAAGAATTCCTATCTGTATCAGAGACATGGTGGTCAAATGAGAGTGATTTATCAACATATGGGCTGAAGTGTCTTATAATAGTGTCAGTCTGTACAGTAAAGACATTTATATGATAAGAAAAGGGAAGGACTTGCTTGCAGAGCAGTACTACACTGCATTCTAAATTTGAAACTATTTTCTAAACAGCACATGTAGGCATGATCCAGGCCCAAATGGAACAATTTGCTATCAGTGGGGAATCAAATAATACTTCTCAATTTGCAGTCATCCATAAACTTGAGTAGCCACACTCCAGTGGTATTGGCCTGAATGTCAGCAAAATAAGTGCCAGTGAGGAGAGGTCCCAGTAGACAACTTCAGGGCCACTATTTGTTACAGTTTTATGTTTTGAGAGGGTACCAATGACTTTCACAACCTGGGTTCTATCAGATAGCCAATCAGAAATTCAAATGTATAGGTTAATATTGAGTTTTACAAATCTGCCTATTATACCAGTTTGGTGTATGGCATCAAAAGTTTTGGCTATAGCAAGACAGGAGCATGCACTGACAGCCCATTGTACACTGCCTTAGTGACCCTTTCAATGAAGTTAATCAGGATGTAGGAGCAGGATCTACTCTTCATAAATCCAAACTACTTTGGGTAAGGTCAGTAATATGTCTGTGGTAATCAAATCTAATACTATACATTCCTTGACTTTACATATAAGGTTGTTGAGACCAATGGGCCTATAAGTACCAAGTTCAGAAGAAGAACTGTCTTATGTCAATGCATCACTGTATCAGTTCTCCATGTTTCTGAAAAGAAAATCAGTGTCCAAGCTAAGTTTGGAAAGACTGAGATGAGTTTGAAGTAGTTAACATTTTTACACTGACAAGAATGTAACTTGATATTTTGTTAGACCCCGTAAAGGAATTATTTTTAGCTTTTTTAGGGATTCTAGGTCTTCATATATAGTAATTTTAAGGGATGGGGAGAGGCACAATATAGGTAGGTGGGGTAAACTTCATACTAATTTTTCTGCCAAAATATTCATCATGTCCTTTAGGCCAGTGCAAGTGGTGTTATTGTAGATCGATTCAGTGCGTTTTTGACCATTGTTTCCTAACATACTATAGCTGATGAGGAATTTATAGTAGCCTTTAGTGTTTGAGCCAACTTTAAGTTAACACTTGGCTTTATATATTGTAACAGTATTCTTAAGATCATTGCTAATCTGTTTCAGTTTATTTATGAGGTGAAGAAACTGGATTCTTTATAGTCATTCAAAATTTTACTTAATTTGTTGTCCAATTTATTGATACGAGTGCTCCAACCTATTACTTTATTTTTAAACTTGTCATTATACTTAGAGCAAATTGGCCCTGGTTGTCTATGTAACTACAGATATGTTGACAAAAGTCAAAGGTGAAGAAGGCACCTTTTCAGCTAACAACATGGGTGGAGCTTCTTTGTATATTTGCCCAGGTCATCTAAGAAATATAACAGGTTAGCCTTAGAGAAGTTCCTAAAGATTGAAGCATCATGTGGGTGAGGAACTAAAACGCATAAAGGAAAACATAATAAAAAAAGAATCCTCTAATGGTAAGGTACCTGCTGGACCTACAAAAAGCAAATGGGAAACAAAGGTGCAGGTACTCCACGACAATCGAGGCCAACCAGTCTGTATAAAAATAAATCCTTTATTGAAAACAGTAAGCGCTTTTGCATCTACATGGGACGCTTCATCAGACTTCAATGAAAACTTAGGAAACAATCTCATTAAAATACTCAAAAATATGATCACATGGACCAATGACTACAGACTCACAATCATGAATATGAATCACATGTAAAATATATAAAAATTTTATAAAAATTTAAAAAATATATTATGCTAATAAAGAATATTATAAAAAAGATTAACAAATTAATTATGTTTGAGTGCACGGTCTCTAAGGAAAGGTTTTAAAGTAACTCTTTCATTAAGGCCGTGTCCAACATCTGCCTGCAGTCTGATGATCCATTTACTCTCTTCCTTCTCTGTAAAATTGCTGATGTTCCCTAATCTCATGGATGTATGTATCAATTCTAATGCTAAAAACTCAAAATTGTGTCTAGTACCTTTCGACAGAACATGTCTTGCTAGGGCATTAGTTTCATTCTCTTTATTAATAGCATATAAATGCTCCCTAATCCTCTCACAAAGAGTCCTGTTTGTCTTCCCTACATAAAACATTCTACATATACAGCATACAGCAAGGTATACCAAGCTGCATGTCCTGCAATCTGCATAATGGTTAAATTCATAAACCTTCTTAGTGTCTGGATGTTCAAAACTGGCCTTACTTGACACAAAAGAACTGCAACCATATGTGTCATCATAATAAAAACAAACTTCTTACAATGAGTCATTGGAAAGTATGGTTGTAAGGTGCTAGTAACCTGCTTTGTTTTAAAAGCATAATTATGTTCCTATATACATTATGATGACTTTCTTATAGCCTTGGTATGCACAAAGCATCACAGGTTCCTCATGTCACAATATAAATATTATGCACGCTATACAGTTGTAATGCATTTTACCAACCATGGTGCTAACGAAATGTGATAAAACTAATGTCTAGCCTTCAGAAATGTATCCATAAAAATGTGAAAAACTACACTGGTAAATGTGCATGTACTTTTGTGAACATCAATATGAGAAGTGCCCTCTGCATCTAATGCATCTAATACATCTAATGCATCTAATACATCTAATACATCTAATACATCTAATGCAGCTAATACATATAATGCATCTAATACAGCTAATGCATCTAATGCATCTAATACATCTAATACATCTAATGCAGCTAATACATCTAATGCATCTAATACATCTAATACATCTAATGCATCTAATACATCTAATGCTGCTAATGCAGCTAATGCAGTGGGTACTTCTCAGAGCGAAAACATTTCCATGCTTCAAAAATGGATTTTAAGTTGCAGCCTCTTTTGTTATCAATCACTGGGCCATTTTCCAAAACTCTGACCAAATTGCTATTTCCAGTAATAAATTATCAATAACATTTTTAGAGTGTCATAAGTCTTATTGTAATCAGTACTCTGACTTGACTGAATATTGTTAGACCAAACTTATACATTCTTTCTAATTATTATCTGCCCTAAGTTAGACACTTAAAAATATTTTCATTATTTAACT
This sequence comes from Protopterus annectens, assembly GCF_019279795.1. Taxonomy (NCBI): domain Eukaryota; kingdom Metazoa; phylum Chordata; order Ceratodontiformes; family Protopteridae; genus Protopterus; species Protopterus annectens. The sequence continues at coordinate 1,326,791,062 of NC_056735.1, forward strand.
CCTTCCATAAAGAACTCAGTTATGAACCATTTCTTCACTAAAAACTTTATCAGAGGAAGTTAATCTAGAAGGCATAAACTGTTTTGATTTGAATAATGTTGACCATAATACCATACCATGAAAATGGCAAATGGTGCCAAAAGGTAAAGTTATGCAAATTAGATGTATGACCCTCTGATGATTGTACCATCGTGGAGCTCAAAAAATAACCAAGGAGGTACTTAGGAATCAGGAAAATAGAAGCCACCAAGGAAACATGTTAGTGATGCTAGATTGCAGTAAAAGGGTAACAAGAAGGAGACTGCAACTAATACTCTGTCTTTGTCTCTTTATTGGTAACAGGTAAAACCTACCCAGAGAAATGACCTTTGAAGTATCACTGAATGTAGGCCAGATGCTCAGACACAGCTGCAAGAATGTTTATGGTAAGTATTAATATATGCGATTAAAAGTTCCGTGGGCTAAATACGTGCTATTTGGTGATCAGCTGGAATGACAGAAGAGTTCAGATCCTCACATGACTGACTCCTGTTAGGTTGATCTAGTTACTCTTACATAACTTGAACTACATTGCAAGATACTGAGGAGTAGGAGAAGAATGTATTTTTGTAGAGAGTGTAACAGAACTTTAAAAAAGGTCGCCAGATCACAACAGATGCAAACATCCCACAAGTACTTGCAGATTTACTGGAGAAGCATGGTAGAGCGATGGGTTAGGCCCCATGGATGCATTAATAACATCCAAGATATATAAATGCATTCATTATTATTTGAAAGAGATGTAGCTGTTGTTTTTAGCAGGTGGACTGGACGTAGACTCTTGCCATCTTCTTTCCTGACTCATGGTGGAAGTTTATTATTCAGATGCAATGATGCCAAAACAGTCATGTATATGTGAAACTATTTTTCTCATGCAGAATGTTATTAGAATAAGGATTCCTGTATTAAAATGCATTGCAGTAGAACTGTTTTACACCTTAATATCTAATATTATTTTAATAATAATGTCAGGGCAACACAAAGTTACAACAGTTAATATTACTGCCTAGCAAACCTTGGTTATTTGTTTCATGTCACAGACGAGATGCCTTCTGTGTGAAATCTGCATGGCCTCCATGAGATCTCCTGGGTTTTCACCCAAGACTGTGTTTCTAGCAACTTTCAAAGAAATACTGTTGACTGAATTAATAATTCTCTAACTTACCCATAGGCAGATGCGCACAGTGTGTAAAGGTTTGTAACTGTGTGATTGTGTGTTGTGAGTCCTACATCTGTGTGGCAGAAACTGCATTACATACATTGCCTCTCCTGAAAGGTTCTGTCTCCCTTGGGAAACTAGAGAGAATAAACTGGATATCAGTAAAGGAATCAGAAAAGGAATTCATAAATGAAAGTATTATTTTGAAAACATTGCTTCTAACACACAGTACCCTGAAAATGTGTCTCCAAAACTGAGAAGAACCACCAAGGCAAATCAGTCACATCTCTGGAATCATGTACAGTTGAGAGATACAGGCTCCCCAGTAACGCTTACTCAAAAAATGGTGATGAAGCAGCTGAAAATGAATTTCTGGAAGAGTTTTTTTTCTGATTTAAGCCTCTGATTAAGACAGAAATGAATACTGGTATGGCTCTAGTTGAGATCCATATAAAAGTACAAGGGCATCATCTAATCCCAGCACAGACCAGAGAGCTTAAGAACTCTTTCTTTACTTTCTTTTGTGGTGCTACATATTTTGAAAATGCAAAACACGGCTACACTTCTTATAACTATGCAAAGCATTTAAGCAACCATATGCAAATCTCGCCATACAAATTAGTGTTGTTAAAAGAACACTGTTGTTTTTGTGTAAAAATAATAGCATCAGCTTATAATATGTTAACTCAGATAACATTTCCAGCTCCCTCAGGACACCAACCAAGGCAGAGTCTCCTGATCTCGGTCATACATATTACTGGGACTCATTCAACACATTGAACTGCACAAGTGAAACACATACAGAAAAATGTATTTTACATACACAGCCTTTACCGAAGAGTGTTCATTATTAAATTCATTAGATTTACATCCAACCTACTATGTAAATTTTACATATGTGACAATCATAGATTCTAGTAAAGCTTTAAAAAGCAGGAGCAGCTGCCTCAAACTTGAAAGTTGCCTCACAACAGAGAAATCAAATGTTGATTATCAACTAAAAGCATTATACAGACAATATTCCACCATTAGTAGGGTTGACACCTTTTTAAATGTGCAACGAGGGGACATTTTATGTGGAAAGAAGGGATTTTGTAGGACAAAGCATACCCACAACCAATGTAAAACATAAGACTTATTTTTTTGCTAAAATAAAATGTTATTCATGCAGAATGTATGACGTTCCTGCTGTTTCATATGCTGGTTATGTATTTTTGATGCAAAATAATTGTTTTACACAATTATTAAAGAAAAATAATTTTCATCCTAAAATGTCAGGATATTTGCCATTTTTTATTTATTTTTTCCATAGGATACAATTGTCCAAACAGGGATTGTCCTGCACAAAGAGGAATAGGTGGTAAGCCTAACCATCAATCCATTTCTTTACATAATAATGTTAATAATATACAAAATGTCAGCTTGTAGTGAGAGGAATACTGTAAGTCATTGTTTTCAGCATTTGTTTTTTACTGTAATTTAGTGATATGTATGCATTCAAACACAAAAGTAAAGCCTTTCATAGAAAAAGTTGTAGTTCTCTCAGTTCAGTGTATGTGTGCATGTGCGTGCGCACGTGTGTGAGTGTGCCTGTGTGTGTGTGTGTGTGTGTGTGTGTGTGTGTGTGTGTGTGTGTGTGTGTGTGTGTGTGTGCATATACTTGTGTGTGTGTGTGTGTGTGTGTGTGTGTGTGTGTGTGTGTGTGTGTGTGTGTGTGTGTGTGTGTGTGTGTGTGTGCGTGTGTGTATGTGCATGTTCACACATGTGTGCCTCTCATACTTGTTCAGTAACATCAAATCCTGGGTGCTTTGTATCCTCAACCTGGTCCCTACACTCACTACAGATCACAATGTCATCTGCAAACATCATAGTCCATGGGGCCTCCTGTCTGATCTTTGTCTATCAACCTGCCCATCACCATTGCAAATAAGAAAGGGCTCAGAGCCGATCCTTGTTGTAATCCCACCTCTACCTTAAATGCATCCATCACTTCCACTGCAGACCTCACCACTGTTACACTACCCTCGTACATATCCTGTACCACTCTTACATACTTCTCTGACACTCCTGACTTCCTCATACAATACCAAAACTCCTCTCTAGGCACCCTGTCATATGCTTTCTCTAAGTCCACAAAGACACAATGCAACTCCTTCTGACCTTCCCTATATTTCTCCATCAACAGTCTCAGAGCAAACATTGCATCTGTAGTGATCTTTCCCGGCATGAAACCATACTACTGATCACTAATCATCATCTCCCTTCTTAGCCTAGCTTCCACTACTCTTTCCCATAACTTCAAGCTGTGACTGATCATTTTTTTTCCTCTGTAGTTACTACAACTCTGCACATCACCCTTATTTTTAAAAATAGGTACCAAAACACTTTTTCTCCACTCCTCAGGCATCCTCTGACTTTCCAAGATTTCAGTAAACAATCTGGTTAAGAACTCCACTGCCATTTCTCCTAAGCACCTCCATGCTTCCACTGGTATGTCATCTGGACCAACAGCCTTTCCATTCTTCATCCTCTTCATAGCTGTGTGTACTTCCTCCTTGCTAATCTGTTTCACTTCCTGATTCACTATCCCCACATCATCCAACCTTCTCTCTCTCATTCTCTTCATTCATCAGCCCCTCAAAGTACTCTTTCCATCTGCTCAACACACTCTCCTCGCTTGTGAGTACATTTCCCCTCACTATCCTTTATCACCCTTACCTGCTGCACATCTTTTCCAGCTCAGTCCCTCTGTATAGCCAATTGGTACAGGTCCTTTTCTCCCTCTTTAGTGTCCAACCTTTCATACAACTCTCCATATGCCTTATCCTTAGCCTTTGCCACCTCTTTCTTTGCCATGCTCCTCATATCCTTATACTCCTGTCTACTTTCTTCATCTCTCTGCCAATCCAACTTCTTCTTCACCAGCCTCTTCCTCTCTACATTCTCCTGTACTTCCTCAGTCCACCACCAGGTCTCCTTGTCCTCCTCCCTCTGTCCAGATGTCACACCAAGCACATTTCTAGCTGACTCCCTTACCATCTCTGCAATAGTTACCCAGCTATTTGGTAACACTTCATTGCCAACCAGTGCCTGTCTTAACTCTTCCCTGAACTCTACCTCACAATCACCCTTTTTCAACTTCCACCCTTTGATCCTTGGCACTGATATCACACTTGTTCTCCTCTTCTTTATCACCAACATCCTCCTACTGACCACCATTCTATGCTGCCTAACTACACTTTCTCCTGTCACCACTTTAGAGTCTCCAATTTCCTTCAGACTGGCCCTCCTGCATAGGATATAATCCACCTATGTGCATATTCCTCCACTCTTGTATGTCACCCTGTGCTCCTCCCTCTTCTTAAAATACATATTCACCATGGCCATGTCCATCCTTTTAGCAAAATCCACTACCATCTGACCTTCTGCATTCTTCTCCTTAACACCATACCTGCCCATCACTTCCTCATCCCCTCTGTTCCCTTCACCAACATGCCCATTGAAATCCACTCCAATCATCAGTCTCTCACCCTTGGGTACACTCACCACCACTTCATCCAACTCACTCCAAAATTTTTCTTTCTCATCCATTGCACACCCAACTTGTAGAGCATATGCACTAACAACATTCATCATTACACCATCAATTTCCAGCTTCATAAACATCACTCTATCCAACACTCTTTTCACCTCCAAAACACTCTTGGCATACTGTTCCTTCAGGATAATCCCTATCCCATTTCTCCTCCCATTCACACCATGATAGAACAATTTGAATCCGCCTAAAATACACCTGGCCTTTCTTCCCTTCCACCTGGTCCCTTGCACGCACAATATATCAACCTTCCTTCTGTCCATCATATCAGCCAGCTCTCTCCCTATAAGAGTCATACTGCCAACATTCAAAGTTCCTACCCTCACTACTACACTCCTAACCTGTCTCCTCTCTTCCTGCCTTCGGGCATACCTTCCCCCTCTTCTTCTCCTTCTCCTCCTTCAGCCAACAACAATAATAATTTAAGGCAAACCATCAAACAGCTGTACCTGCAAACTGCATGACTTGTGGTAGTCTACCACCTGATTTATCCTGTTTGTATATCTCCATGACATGTTACATGTTATTCTTCATTCATGAGAGCTAAGGATCTGCATTATGACAAGCATTAGGGCAGTGATACTCAGCAACTAATGGTTAAGAATTCAACAATAAAATGAGTTCATTTCACAAGCAATGAACACCTGAGGGATGATGATTTCCATAAGAAAAGGGGGATTTTGTATTTCCAAATTTCTGTTCAAAAGCAAAAAGAACAGGAACAATTCTTAAAGACTTTTTCTTTTAATGAAAAATACAAAGTGGTGCAGACATGGTACAAAACATGCACCATAAATAAAACCTTTCAAGTGTCATTTCTGTCTGGCAAATTACATTTGTGAATAAGGTGTGGTCTCTTCTTTCATCATTTCTTTAATTATTAAGCTGAATCATGCAGCATATCATATAAAAAACCTGACAGTGCACAGCAGTATGGTTAAGAAGTTTTCTCCAAGGTTATAAGCATTGTAACACTGCATTAAAATTCCAGGCAGACTTTGTACCGGTACTACTCATACCGAACCTTAGATGTAATTTATCAGTTGCAAAGATAGTATCCTCAATGAGCAAGGCAGGAGGCAGAATCTTCTACATTAAGTTGTTAGTTAATTCTGCCTCAGAATTTCTTTTGCACATTGCAAAATGAATGCCTTAAGTGACAGAGGGGTGGAGTTTAAAAAATCTAAAACTAGATGAACAAACCCCAGGATTCATGAAGCTTGTGCCAGGTGCAGGCGTAGCATAGGTGGAATAATGCCAAATATGGCCATCAAGCGATTCAGGTACGATCCAATTCCACGTGCACTACCGCGTATTCCAGAACTGCGCAGCCCATGGCATAGGTATGCTAATCACCCCATGTGCAGTGTCGCACCATGCAAATGAAGGCAGGTAGCAATTCATGAAGTGGTGCAGGCGTAGCGTAAGCCCACAGAAATGTAAACCAAAAAACACAGTTTACATTTTCCCAAACAGAACATCGGAGCCATGGAAGCAGACCAGACTCATGTATTACAAAGTTAACATATGCCAATGGCTAAATACACAGCCAATGGCATAAGAAAAGATGCACAACACCTAAAAAACAACATTTAATGTCATGTCCACAGTAACGCACAGTACAACCGCAGGGCATGTGTGCGCAAACAGAAACATAAAGAAATTATATAAAAATGTCATAAAATTGCAATGTAATACAAATCAGGTTTACACCATAATACGCAATGGTAGGCATGGAACACCACAACCAAGGTGCAAGGGTTGCTAAGGGCCTGCAACAGTGTTTGGCATGGTAACTATGAATTAGTAGTCAATGCCATGCAAATGAGGCAGGTAATACTGAATCGCAAACGTCCCGCCAGATGAAGGTTGTACCATACGGCGCAGCGCTATAACACCGAGGAGTGGCTCAGAGGAGATACATGACATCAGCAGAGGGGTGTGCCACCATAGCAGTAAGCACATTGGAGCAATGCAAATCTGGCCTGGCCATTGCTAAGCAAAGCTGCAGGACAGGGGTGGGGAGGAAGGTATAGAATTGTTTAGCTGAGAGCACACATGGTGCCCGAAAATGCATGTGTACAGGGATGAAAACGTGCCTGAAACCGGATGCACGCTCGGTGAACAATAGCACAAACAGGAAGGTCGGGAAGAAAAGAAGGAAATGCCAAAGTAGGGTAATCGGAGTACTAATGAGCAATTAACACCAATCACCTCATGGTGGCCAATTGACGGCAGCTGGCAAGTCTGCTCGCAGAAACCTGCAAAACAGGATAGGGGAGGCATTGGAATGCAAAGAAAGGAGGGGAGGCACTGGATTGCAAAGATAGGAGATCTGTCATAGCAGAGTAAAGCAAACCAACAGTAGACCGGCAATAGCACACATTACGCAAGATAAGCCTGGCCTAGGAAGGTACAAATGAAAGCACGCTGCTGGATGCATGCCAGAAAATGGTAGGTGGAACGTGCAGAAATGTAAAGAAAAGGTCAAGAGGTAATCCACGGCAGCCAAATGTAATTCAGCACAAAAGGCACCACAATAGTAGTTCAGGTAATAAAACACATAAGATACCCTGTAACTACGATCGTACATACACACCCTATGACATCATCGGTGTTCACAGCACAATAGTATAAAGTGTGAAAGCACCCTACACACACCTGTGTATTCCCAAACACTGCACCTTAGGTGTAAACACACGGGGAACTTTTAAAATGTACATGTTGGGAGCTGCCATAGCTGTGATTCATCAGCATGTGTTAGAGACTGAAGGTGCTGTGGAGGAGGATGCCGACAACCACCGCAGGCCCCGGAGGAGGAGAAGAGTGTTCAGACCAAGGGTAACCTACCAGGGGCTACATGATCTGGAGATAGTAGAGTGTTACAGGGTGGACAGGGACATCTTACAGCAAATAGTGGAGCTGTGCTGGCCACGCCTGAGAACTAGAAACAACAGAAGGGAACCCATCCCAGTGGACACGAAGGTATGTGTAAGCTTGCGAATACTAGCCACAGGTACCTTTCAAAGGCCAACTGGAGATATAATGGGGATCTCAAAGGCATCGGCATCCAGGGTACTACACCAGTTCCTGGATGCCATGTTACCACATGCCAATGAGCATATATACTTCCCCCGAACTCAGGAGGAGTTGGCCAGCAATATGTGTCACTTCCACCATGTGGCACACTACCCAGAGGTACTGGGTGCGATAGACTGCATGCACATACAAATCAAGTCACCACCCGGTGAGCATGATAGGCACTACATAAACCGCAAGGGATTCCACTCCATCAACTGCCAGGTCATGTGCAATGCCCAGGAAATTATCATGGATGTGTGTGCTGGCAGCCCTGGAAGCTACCATGACTCCCATATCTGGCATGCCTCACAGCTGTATCAGGTATTTATTTTTTTATTTTTATTTTTTTATTTGTCAGGGGGGACATCCCACATGGCCACCTTGTGGGGGATGTTGGCTATGCACTGGAGCTGTGGATGATGACTCCCATCAGAAATGCACACACACCCATGCAAGAACACCATAATGAGGCACACGCACAAACCGGAATTATCATAGAGCGTGTGTTCGGGATGCTGAAATCACAGTTCTGGTGCTTGGACACATCTGGTGGAGCCTTGCAGTACTTTCCAGGCACATGTGCCCACATCGTCATAGTATGTGCCATGCTACATAATATGATCCTGCGGAAACAGCTGCAGCAGGGACAAAATGGTGAAGGCCCTCATAGCCCACCACAATTGCCAAGGCCATCACAGGCACAGAGGGATTCAGACCATGGACACACTGTGCCAGCCCCAATACGCAGACTGAGGCGTGCCCAATATGCCTATGCCTTGGCAAAGAGGGAACGTATAGCACATGCTCTGACAGTGTAGGCCCCTAAGGACTGACACACCTCTCCACCTGCACACACAGTAAAATGGATGGCACACAAACACGACCACCTGTAAATTGTAATGTATAGGTGGCCCACTGTGTGAATCCTACATAGACAGCCCTCAAACATTGTACACACAACAGCTATTGGAACACGGAATGTCAACACCTGAACATTACATGCACCTATCAGCATATGGTGGTGCTGTGTGTATAGGTTCCCAGGTACATCGGTAGGTACATGGCCGATTGTCAGAGGCTATACACCAAACAGGGCAAACAGTGTCCACTGTTGCCACAGCATCGAGTAATCAACTGTCGCTTAGTGGAGCAGAGGCAATCACGGGAGCACATGTATGTAAGCACTGTTCTGCACACACTCATCACAGAGTCCCTGCTGCGTTAATGAGGGGCTCCACATAATAAAATCATGGATGTTGTGTCAAGGCATGGGTTGTACCCATGACAGGTATTCGTCACCCCAGCATGCCTCACCTTCGGTCGTTTGAAGGTGTAGCACAGTATCGTGTGTGGTTCACTGTGATATACATACCCAATGCCGGAGTACATCCAGTAAACATCACATGGACACACCATTAACTGGACTCATCAATATGTAAACTAACTGAGTTACCCATGTGAGTGCAGTATGGAGTAACAGCCGTAGTATACTCCACGTACAAAATGACATAACACGTGTACATATCCCAGATATCCATGTGTTAAATGCAGTGACCGTCGTGCATGTTCCCGGTCCCATGTCCTGCAAGGGATGTAACGTAATCCCGAAGGCACGAGTAATGCATGTCGGATGCAGGTCATCAGATCATGTTTAGCACACGTTAGCGGGAATATGCGCTGCCCACTGCTGGTAAGCGATGTTTAAATATGACTATATGGATATGCGTGAAACAGGGATAAGCGTCTCTGAATATCATGCAGATCATGGTCAGTGATGTCCAGAACAGGTGAAACCAGCATTATTCACCCCTGTACTAATAGCACCTGCTCTGAAGGGTAAAACGACCACTGCCAGGAGTAGAACACGCAATCATGTATAGAATCACCTAACACTATTGCTAGCCAAGATGTACCTATGGTAGGGTTGCCACCTCTGCAAATGACCAATGTGGGGCATACATCAGATGTCTGCAGGCCAACACATACACCCGGCCAGTACGAAAATCAGAACTTAACTGTTTTGCCTAGATAAATGCTTATTCTTGTAATGTTTACTTACTTATTCTGTTGCTATAACATATAGGTGGTTCAGATACAGAATAACTGTTTTATGCAACTATTACATAAACTATAGGAAATAAGTATGTCCTACAATCTCAGCACATTTGCCATGTTTACAAATATTTTGCAGGACACAACTGCCCAAAGAGGGACTGTCCCTCGCAAAGTGGGACAGCTGGTAACCCTAACCTATGGCAGGTGTGTAATGTGACAGGTACAGATACAAAAGTGCGGAGTCCAGGAAACAGTATACACCGACAAGTACACAATGAAAGGTGTAGCTTGCCTGTCACTTTCCCTGTCAGATATATATATATATACATATATATATATATATATATATATATATATATATATATATATACATATATATGTATATGTACACATATATACATATATATATAATACAGATAGAAAGGGTTATAGAGTTATATATGTTGATATATATGGAGTCAACGATATCTGCAAATGTATATAGATAGGTCAATGGCATTCATAACACCTTGGAGGTACAAATAAATAGGATACCACCAACTATGGAATGTGTAATATACTGACACGCATAACCACGAGGCTGAAAGACCGAAAGAACACAGTACCAGAACAGTACAACCACGAGTAATAGTATGGTGATATGAAGGGACATGTAGTTACCGCTGTCGGTGTTGCGGTCCACGTAGGTACTGTGTTGTAGTCTGTGTATGTGTGTGTTGAGGGTGCCGTATGCATCTCCATGTGACTGTAATGTGTGTGTGTGTGTGTGTGTGTGTGTGTGTGTGTGTGTGTGTGTGTGTGTGTGTGTGTGTGTGTCTGCATCATGTGTCTGTTAGTGCCAACTCGGAGGTAGATCATTACTGTAGGTGTGGGTATAGCTAGCCGTAGGCATACGGTTACCACATATCCCACATTAGGAGGGACAGCCCCTCCCTGGGCAGGTGTGTCCTGACATAAAACATAACAAAGGGCAAATATCCGAGATTGTAGGACATTAATATGTCCCATATATTATGTAATAGTTGCATTAAATAATTATGCCTGTATGTAAGAAACGTAAATGTTACATGCAATATGATAAGTAGCCAAAGTCCCACAACAATAGGTATGTATTGAGGATAAAAGTATGTGCTATCCTGTGTACTGACCATGGCTATGTGTCGGCCTGTAAACACCGCTGTCTGTCCTGCAAGTGCCCAACAATGGCCATATGAAAAGGTGGCAACCCATGGCAAAGAGGTTCTGTTACTAACACAACTGCAATGACTGCAAATATCTGGGACAGAAATACACGGGATAGCTGTCATTTAGACATATCCCTTTACATATCGCTGCAATTCCGGAGGTATGGAAGTATCAACCTCACCTGCATACTATATAGAAACCAATTAACAAAGGCCCAATGTAAAATCCTGTAACATAAGTCTACTGACTGATAGCTCTTTAATTAGGGACGAAGCCCACACACATATATATGGAATATGTAGAAATGCAAGCCCCACACACCTGTATATGCTACGTACACCCACCGACATCCCCCACACTAGAAACTATAGCAATACAGACTGTAATAACAGCACAAAGATCCAGTCAGTCAATTACATCTGCAGAATCGTCAACATACCTTGTGAGAGACACAATTAAAGGTGCCATGCATAATTGTAGCCATTGTAAAATGGAACAAACGGCGATGTTACAGGTTTTGTTTGCAATAGTCCATTATCAGATGGTTGGGATGACAGGTACACCCACATGTTGAACCACATACTCTAGCTGTCACACACAATCCACGGGGGACATGAATCCAAAGTATACTTGTCTCTACACATAGCAGTTGCAATTACACACAACAACACACAATACAGGCCGTCTCCCCAAAGGTAGGGCAAATGGGCAATGCCCAAGTGGAGAATTCAATTATACCCCACAGTTGCTGTGTAATTGGTGAATGGAGTAGCTGCACAGCTGATGTGCAAGTAATTAGTCACTCAGGAACACCAATTGGCAGCTGGAAACCACATGTTACAGGTATCGACATACACAAGGATGACTTGCCAGACATTCAAACCGTATGCTCATACCATATACCTGTTTAAGCAGTGTGAGAGAGATAAGCAGTGTGAGAGAGATAGAAACGAAAGTCCGGAATGATAACAAGGTATGTAGAACACTCGGTATGTAAGTTTATGTATAGCATGGTTTGTATTAATTATTTACTGTATGTATAGCCTCGTTTGCATTAATTAAAAATGTCCGCAATGCATAAAGTGGGAAAAGGTATTTATGTAGTGATGTCTTGCTGAGCATACTAATGCTTGTAGAAACTGTGCGTCCAGCAGTGGGCCACAAGGTACACATCACAGACACCACAAGGGATGCTACATGAGTGCTTTAAACAGAACAATTCCATACAACCTGCCATCAGTGGTAGGGTATGTCCAACAAGTACGTGCCATAGCAGGGGATAGTATATGTTGATATACTGTCACAGTAGGCATGTGTATGGGCATATAACGACAATGACATGTGTAAGGTGGTCCCACAGTGCAAGTATGCTTTGCATTATGGGATACTATGTGAAATATGTGTAATGTATAGTACTGTAGGTAGATATGTCAGATATTCTACACAGCATAACAGGCATATCATGCATACCAAAGGTATCGTCTATTGGCATGTACAATAACAGAACATATGGCTTGTAGGCATGGGACATTGTAATAGCATGATAGCTAATCTAAATGGAAGGGCTACCAAGTAACCATGTACAAAGGACATGTAATAGCTTCACAGGTTCATAGTGGGGTACTATGCAGTCTGGCAAGTGTATGTGTAAGCACAACTATAGTGTCCACACCAGTGGCACCTCTCTAGGGTAGAGTACAGCCACTGCAGTGATACCTGGCGTACATGTGTCTCCCAACCACCAAGTGAGGTATCACATGAACAGTGCTACTGACTGTCCCTGCGTGATGTACATAGGACTCATGTTCCAAAGCATGGTGAGTGTCCGGTTTGGGAATATAACCCTGAAGCACATCCCACTCATCGTTGCGTGTGTGCACATATCCATGGGCATGTTGCTCACAGTGGCTTTTGCTTATGTCGCGTATGTGGAGTATATCTATTAATATTGTTGTGGACATGGGCCCTGTCTGTTCAGCAGAGGTCACCCCTGAGTATGTAGTATGCAAATGTGTACAGACATGGTGTCCGTAGTTCAGCCACATACATCAACTGTCGGAGCTCAATAAACGTTAATGTTGTGGTATGTAAAGCTGTAGCTGTTGTGTAAGGCACACCCTAAAAAGGGTGGTGTACCCTTGAATGTGTGTAGAAGTCTTGGGTTCAGAGGTACAATGGGTGCCTATGTACCAGCTACACACCCAGTACAGATAAGTGTGGCCACGTAGAAGGATATCCATGCCACAGTGGCAATATGATAACCACAGAAGTGGGTGTGACATACATGTGTACTATGAACATGTACAATGTGACATGTATGTAGGGGACTACCACCTATGTGATAGTCAGTAGGTGAATGGTGTAATGCAAAGGTGATGTTCATGCAGCTTGAGGCCATGATATTCATATCAGGTATTTGTCACAGTGACACCCATATGGATAGAGTCAGTATCAGCTGGTGGATCAATCATGGTGCTTTGTATGCAGGGGGTTGTAAAGCTAGGCAGGGAAAGTCCCTCTGTGCTAGCCTGTACCTCAGGGAAGCATATACTGACCGTGAGGGGCCCTATGACTGAGGACTGTGGTATGCCAAGTGTAACCGAAATGCAGTAGGTACTATGGTATGCGACCCTCATTGTGTGTGTCCTGTCCATGAGCCACATTGCATAACATCCTGAGACATAGCATACGATGTGCAGGAGGATGTGAATGCTGTCAATACCAGAATAGAGAATGGTGCTGTAAGGCAATGAGAGGACAATGTAGGATGTGTGGACCCCCGTACCGTCATCAACTACCCTGGTAACTGTATGAAAGGAGTCCACCAGGTGTAGGGGCCATGCTCTGGCCCTAACAAGTCCAACCCAGGTGGCATCACAGGACCGGAGCCCATCAATGTCTCTGTGAATGATGTCCATGATGATGTGCCCCATAGCCGTGCAGAACAGTCCAGTCAGGTGTGTAGGACTATAGTCCCACACGTGCATTGTGGCGCCACCTGTGTGGAGTGTGATAACTGTTGCTGTGTGCCATTCAGGGGCCACAATTCTGATACAAGGCTATTACTGAATATGGTGGCCTAGTGGGGAGACATGTCATTCAGAGGTTTGTGGACATCACATCCTGGGACTTTGGAAGGTGACATGGGGCCAGTATCCCAGGACATATAGAGTATAGGTTAGTACTGTGTTGGTGTGACCGCAGGGACAATGCAATGTTCCTGCATGGATTGTGGCCCTGTAGTGAGTGTGAGGGTGTAATGTTAGCATTGAATCCATCTGCCAGCATGTTGCCTACATCACCTGAGTCTGTAATGTTCCTGAGTGACTGTTGTATATGAGAGCAGATGTCGGTATTGCCATTGACTACTGACATACCACCATAATGCCTTGTGGTACACCCAGGAATGTGTCGCAGTAATGTTTGCGTAGCTAGTCTTGGAGTATGTGATGAGGGATCCTGTGGCCCTACCGAGGCTGACCAGTGAGCTACTCCACCCATGGGGTTGTACACCACTGTGCAACAGCCTCCACCTGTTGTTGTACATTATGTCCATGGAACTTGACCACCAGAGTGGCGTCTGTTATCTGGTGTGTACCATCATGGCTCTGTGTGGAATAGCATGATCCTTGCAGTCGTGTATGTGCTAATGCAGTGCACTGGGGTATGTTTCAGCATTTGTATGTGCATTGTCCATCTGCACGGGTGTCATGATGTCAACAACCGTTGTCATAAGACGTCTGAAGTAGGTGTTGTAGTAATCATGTACTGTATATGCCGTAAAGGGTGTGGTGCCAGGATGTGGCTAACAAGGGTGATTAGCATATGTTCGGAATCCACCAATGAGGGGATAACCCCAGGTGTGGAACACCAGTCACATGTTGGTAGTGTTCATGTCAAGGATAATGTTGGTCTTGGAGGTGTGTATGGGTTGATCCAGCTGAGTGGAGGTTATGACTCACGGATGTTTCGGTACATGAGTGGCTATCCCAGTTAAGTGTGGGGTAGTGTCAGTCACACATTAGTAGTAACTGTCTGAACCCTACTGTTCAGTACACCAACAAATGAGGTCTGGTAACCGTGGGGTGTGTTGTTGAATCTGTAGCTGGTTACAATGTGTATAGCAGTTCCGGACACAGTTAGTTGCACGTGGAGCACCTCTGATGCATTGTGCTAAGTAACTAGCCAGGATGTGTGTACAACATAGTAGCATACGGGAACACCTCAGCTGTGGGTGTGCCGGTCCAGGTATGTGCCTGAAAGATATGGTCTGTCTATAACCTGTCATTGCAGGTGTGCTCTGAAGAGCCTAGAGGCAGGTCCCAGTCATTGCAGAGATATTGGAGTGGTGCATTATAAGGTGTGCCTTACCTGCGTGCGTCACAGAGGAAGATGCAAGCATTGTGTCACATGAACCCATGTCTTGCTTGCCAGTTCCCGTTCCGCCGGTGACTGCTATTGGAAACTGTGCAAGACAGGCAGTATAGAAGCAGCAAGAGCCTCACATGTGATCTGTACTCCCAGGGCTGACAGGTGCAGGTCATCTGTGCCAAAGCATTGTGTTTGACCAGGTCAGTCAAAGTGGACAGATACCAGATACCTGTGGAATGACAGCAGAAGCATATGCAACTGTTGAAGTGACACAGTCAGTCATTGTACAGTGGTATCGGGTCCGGATGAATGCATAATGCTCCCCAGGGCTTGGCCCACACCTTCAGGGCTACAAGACTGGGGAGCTATTGCATGTCCCTGCACACATAGTCTGTGAAGTGGCATCTCAGGGCAGTCACACTAACATGGAGAATGACAGTCACATCGTACCTGGTGAGGTGTGGCATGGGTGCATAGGTTATGCTGCAGAACCAATTCCCTGACAGTAAGATGTAAGTGACTATCGCTCTGTGTAGCCTGCTGTGTGGAACTGCAGTGTGACCGCCTACAGAGTCACCTATGACTGGTGTGTTGTGTATGTTATAGCACCCTATTGGCTGTATGTGATGGGCACACATGAGTCTGTGGGCTATAAGTTGGTGATGTTGTGTTCCGTGATGGGGGCTGTCTCTGGTGCCTACACAGAGTATGGAGAGGTACTGCATGAGTTGTCCTCGTATGTGTGGCTTTTGGTGGAGATCATGTGAGACTATGTGATGTGTGGGGTGTGTTGCGAATGTTACACATCCCAACATGACTGTCAGGTGCAGTCAGGGTTGGTGACAGCATTACCCCCAGCAGGGCTGCATAAGTGCATCCCCCACAGGCTGTAGTGGCGTATGTTGGGAGGAGAGCATTTAATGTGTACATGAGACAATTGCTCTATTGCTACATGTACGACATATCCATCATATAGACAGGCAATAGCACTGGTACGTGACAGTTGGACATGCCTGTATATACAACCATGTCTCACAGGATATGTGAGTTACGTGTGTACAACAGCTGTTGTACGGTAAGAAAGCTGGAAATTTTAGGACAGCCAGTGTACCTGTGGGAAATGGTGTGGAATGGGTGCTATAGAAATCAGAAGCTCATGACATGCTCACAAGTTCTGAACAAGTGCCTAGCATAAACATACAACACAGATAGGGTGTTGAATAATATCAACCCAGAAGTGGTCACGACAGTCATAATGGGTGGCACCGCACTATTACCCTGCTGGGTATGGTGAGCATGTCCATGAACCATTATCACTGTAGATGTTAGCAATACAGATGTACAAGACACTGCGGATGTTTGATTACAAATACCTTTATATGTCACAGGAGTGTTCTACCAGTGGCCTGTTGACAGACTCACAACTACAAAAGGTGCCAGAGTGACATGTGCATATCACACCAGTGCCAGTAGCAGTAGAACAGGGTTAATGTGTTGTACTCCACCCTCATTGTACCCCATACCACACAGACAAATGTTAGGCATTTGTGTATGTAAGGATGTGAATGGCCATGACGTATGAGCAATAGCTGTGTCAGCGTTGTGAACAACATACAGAATGGGCTGTGTGGGTGAGGTGTGTGACATATGTGCACAGTCTGATGGATGATATCAGAATTGTCACCACTAGGTAAACATCCCTGTACCCATTAACTACCACCTAGGCTGTGGTCAACATTATGGACACTGTGTAAGGGATGGTGCTATGCAGTACACCTCCCTGACTTGGTGACATCTCCAGGCCCCGTAGGTAGTCATACGAGGTACCCATGTCATGACAGGGTGCCATCCATGAGCACGGAGATCATTGGACAGGCATATTCAGCACTGGGGAAACCAATATTGGATCACATATCACCTTTAAGGGGTAATGGCCATGCGGGGATGGGCGATACCAGCCTTCACAATCCTCACCTCCACTATGCAGCATGTTGTCTACCTTGCATAAAGACATTTGCTGCACCATGATGATGGACATGCTACATGTCCATATCCTGATCTGAAAGACATATGACATGGACAGCCACCGTACTAATACTAGGATCGCCACATGCTGGACAGATCCCTGTGCCATACATGTGACATACTCCCGCTATACTATGCAACCCTATCCATCAAAGCTGCACATGTCATCCCAGTCATACATGATGTGATGGCCACATGGTAGATGCAGTATCAACTGTCTGGATCAGTAATGTGGCACTGATGCACCTAGCGGTGGCATAATGGCTGTCGGTTACAGCTAGGAAACCTTGCCCTTACATGCTATGGTTGATAACCATCCCTGCGAATGACGTCCGACTAGCCATTGTCCCATGTCTATCACATGTGCAACACAGGCGATCCGTGGCAGGATGTTGAACAGCTGTACAGTGCTGTGTAGATGTATATGGCAAAATACATGCATGTACAGGTTTTCATGCGTATGTGTGCATTGTCACTGCTCAAGTCCATTAAGGCTGTGTCTATGTTGATATGTGACATTTACACAGCATCAAGGTCAACAGCAATACCGTGGACACATCCAGGCATGTGCAGATAGGTAAGAACACCAGTGCAGGCAAACAGACATGCCCACATCAAGACAGCATTCACATGGAGTATGAACACTGTAATGAGGTGATACACATATATGGTGATGATATCCAATGCATAATGGGTGTTACATCTGTGTGACACAAACACGTCAGTCATGTCAGTGTCATGGTGATTTGCAAAGATAACTGTGCAGATGTACTAGATGTCATAGAAATGTATGTGCAGCTGTATCTCTGTACATCTCTGAAACTGTGACCTGTTACCATCATTATGTCTTACAGATAATGCCTCGTACATGCCTTCCAGCCTACAGCCGCCAGGGGGATGATGTCCTCATCCCGTTCCTCCATGAGAACTACGAGGTGTTGTTCAGCCATGTGCCACAGCATGCCCAGCAGTGGGATGTCCTGTGGCAGGATCTGCGCAGAAGGGTGAACGATGTGGGTGGCCATAACCGCACCTACCAGCAGGTGCACAGACACTGCACGGACCTGATACGGCATGCAAAACAGAGTGCCACTGCAATTGCCAGGGAACAAGGTGGAACAGGTGGTGGGACACCAACCCAGCCTCCACTCACACACACTGAGGAGTTACTGGCCAGTCTGGGAACACCCTCAGAACAGCATCCACAAACACTATCTGCCATCGTGGAGGTGGGTGTCTCCCAACCAATGAGCCTGGAGTTTCCTGGTAAGTCAGTACTGCACATATGGCTACTATATCCCATTTAAGTGCATGTGTCACTGTACATTATGTAATGTAACAACATATGCATGGTATGTGGACACACATGCTGCATACTACAGTATGCTGCCCTGTGTATGCACACATGTGCATACTATATGCTATTGTACAGGCAAATGTGTTAACATGCACAGTGCACCCTGTGGCTGTCATACAGTCATGGATAATGTTCATACTGCTGTGTCACCCCTATACAGGTACCTTTGGCGTGCCGCACAGACATGAGTCCGTTGCAGATGAGACTGTCATCAGTGTCAGGCATGTAAAAGCATAGATCTATTCGCCATGTGGCCAGTTAACACTTGTACACTTGATGTTCATTCCATTCACTATATACAGGTCATGTCACCCATCATTCACGCAGGCCACCCATGTGCAATATATACAAATGAAATGATACACCGACATGAAACCAGAGTATTTGTCATTGCTACATGTGTGGTCAGCTGTGCATACAACAGTGGAGGTGTTCTACAATGGAGGCATATGTACTATACATTGGAACAACATGTGTGGTACGCAAACAGTACCACACAGTGAGCTGTGATATGGGCAGCCCACAGGAGTCACCATTGTATTATATGCCCCTGCAATGGGTGCACACATTGTAATGTGCCATCTGACATGTCCCAGGCACGTAGTGTATTGGCTGAAATAATGTCACACTATCCCATAACCCATACCCCATATACAACCTGTTGTCTGTATAGCCCTGTGGATGGTGACATATCTGACATCTATGGGTGTATGTCATATGGGACAACACAGACATGTGTGATAGATGGCCATCACACACATTTGTCCAACACTTGCTCACATGGCCATGGGGGATGGCCAGAGATACATAGCCACACAGTAGATGTGATGTGTATACACACTGTTTCACATTGTCCACACATGGTTCAATTATAGCCTTAGTTGACCGATTATACAGTTGATGTGGTACACTGGACATCTTAACAGCCTATGCACAGCCAGTAGAGGTGTCACTGACGTCTGCCATATAAGATGTGTTGAACATCACACCTGTATCATAGCATGACAGTAGTCACCTCTACAGCTTCCACAGACATTGACACCACATCAGGCCACAGATACTGTACATTTCCCTTGCTGCTGTAGGACATCACCATTAGCTGTGGACCTCATGTGTGTGGTGCAGCAATGTCATGTTGGACATGGTGAATTGACAAGTCCGCAATGTGTGGACATGGTTGCCAGGCAGCTAAGACTCTGTAGTTGTTGTGCAGGGGTGTCATCTGTAGGTCCTCCAGTGACCTGTCACATGACACAGCATGGTTTGGTGTGTACACACCTCAGCATCGTGGGTCACAATCCACAGTCATGTCATGGGTATGCATGCAGTTATGGCTATGCAATGTGTACATATTATGCACTGTATAGCAATATAGATGCCTCATGATGCCATGCAATGACACAGTGTCTGTACTTCACACTGTAGAGCAATGTAGATGGCTCACACTACCCTTCCATGCATGTGCACATTTGCTAAACATGCATTCTATCTGTAGGGCATACAGACAACACCCCAATGTGATGGCCATTACGATGCTGTACATGTCAGGACACTATTGTGTCAGACATGTATGCATGTTAATGCACATGTCAGCAGATTACATGTCAAGGTCACATCAGTCATGTGTACTGTTATCCTGTTCTGGTCCACATGGTGTATCACGGGGATGCATGCATACTACCATGATTGTGTGAACTGCATGGCTACTGATATGACACCTGCTTGCTGTATTGTGCACCCCAGGGGGTATGCTTACAAACACTATTAATGTCTGAGCTGCATGCCATCAGTTGTATCACAGGCATGCTGCATGCCATCTGTCAAATCACATGCATGGTGTGTGTGTCTGTGTGTGTGTGTGTGTGTGTGTGTGTGTGTGTGTGTGTGTGTGTGTCTGTGTCTATTGTAATTTAGAGTCTTTCTTTGCATTCACAGGTTATGTATTTGTGTTACCCCCCTACGGTCCATCTGATGTTAGTGTCCCCACAGATACGAGCTGTGATGAACATATGCATGAGGTACAGGTAGGGTTGTCAAGGGCTGAATCTGTGCCAATGGTTGCCATCCCAGCTATGTCCCCCTCTTCCCCCCACACAGTTCTGCTGCCAACACATACCGCATCACCAGTGGCCATAGAGGAAGGACAGTCAGCATCTGTTAGCATGGAACAGGAATGTGTGGTGGCTACAGAAGGTGTGTCTCCACAGCATGGTGTCAGTGTAATGTCTGCAGATTTGCCACACAGGCATATGGCTGGTGCTGCTCGTAGGAGGACCTCTGGCAGACATGCACCTGCAGGACAGAGCGCAGCAGCTGGTATCACCAGACACATGTTCCAGACTACAATGGTGGCACAGGCATGTGCTGAACAGCAGAACAGAGAAGGGCAGAGGCTGCAGGGGGCTGCCATCTGTACCCTAAATGACAACATCCAGGCATTGGCAAATGCCAAATGCTCAACAGCAGACTGCTGATATTTTGGACAGGCGATTGGGTGACATGGTCGGAATCCTTGACCGTGGCATGGCAATCCGAGAGCATGAGCTGCCTGTGCTGGAACATCTGGTAGGAGTGATAGGCCACATGGACGTAGGCCAGCTACACCACCTAGTGCAGGTTGACGTGAGCATGCCACCTCACATTCCCGCTCCCATAATGCCGGTAGCAGTAGCAGTGCAGCTGGTGCTGTGCTGTCAACACCAGGACACAGCAGGCCACATGGACGTGACCCTGGACATTCCCAGTGGTGACACAGTTCCAGTGGACATGTGTAGTCAGACAGTAGCCAATCTGTACCTCCGCCTGGTAGTGCCCGTGCAACCCCTGGCAGGCACAGGTCACGTGGCTGTGCCTGGACACAGTGAGCTGTACAACCTGGTCTGTACAATCTGTAGCTGTCAATAATACCCCTGTGTAGGCCTCACAAAAGACAGAACTGTGTGCACACATACACGCACACAACAAACACATCTGTAGGGCACCACAACACCCACATGCATACTGAACAGACATGTCCAATCATATCACCGGCCCTTACCCACACAGACGATGTCACCCATTGGTGCAGCCTATGCCCCTGGCACACATTATCACCCTGTGCATATGATGAAGCCTGTGCCGCATCCCTGTCATCCACACCATCGGTGCAGGGACATGCTCAAATGGTCTGATGTACAGGGTGAACAAAATAGTGAGATGTGTATATTACATTAGTTGTGTACGACTAGTGAGGGAAGTGTATATTACGTAAGTTGTGTAAGAATGGTGAGAGATGTGTATATTACATTGGTTGTGTACTGTTGACATGCACCAGACATATGATGTAGTACAGGTGTAGCATGCATTGTTATATGTGCACAACCATTTAGTACAGGTCTAGCATGCATTGTTATATGTTCACAGTATGTGTCTCGGTAACAACAGTAACAGCATGTTGCTAATGATGCCCAGGTTCCCTCCTTATGGTCTACTTGCATGTGTCTACAGGTAGCAGTGTTTGCAGTCTCCCATGTGTAACTGTGGAGTACTCACAGGCACGTATGGCAATCTCAGCATGCTATACGTAGCCTCATCCGGACAGCTGGAAAGTCTAACATACCACAGATGTCCACACATATACTGATTCAGCAGCCTGTGTGCAGTTTAATAGGCTACAGTGGCTAGAGATGTGACATCCATACCAGGTCACATCACAGGTATGTTGACATGGTGCTAGGGTTGTACACTGTGGTCTGGACAATGATAACGTTAGAGGCCACTTGATAGCATGAGGCCTCACTGTGTAGCAGTAATACCCTGTCACAGTACAGGAACATGCCCACACTCACGGGGTCGACAACACTATAACGCACACCCCATAGTGTTGAGGTGAGGACACTTGCCTATGTGGTCATTACCCTCAGAGTACTGTGCACCCACATGACATGACTCAGAGAAGGGACATGTACCGGTAGCCAGTACGGCTGAGACCGATGGCATCAACAGGGTAGTTGACTGCATCACCATGAGGGGTTGGGATCCTGTGTGTTCCGTATGGTAGCATACACCCACATTCCATGCACCAGACAGCCATACATACATGCACACACACACAAACACACACACACACACACACACACACACACACACACACACACACACACACATACACACACACACTGTGGAGACCAACTGTCATATACATACGGATAGCTGATGTGTGTGATACACACACCACACCTGCCTACATCATGCTTTCCACACTGCAGTATATACAGATGTCTACAACAGTGTACAGGGGTGTGACACAATTGGGATGTATTCCCCACCATATGTGGCATATATGGTCACACATGCAAACACACATGTCAGTACTGTGAATGATGCACCTGCTATATGATGATACGTCTGACAGAAATGCAGCAGTATTGGCCGCATTATGTGTACCAACGCTATGTCCTGCAATTGTGCTGCTATATGCACACGGGAGGATGTAAGTGTTACAGGTGTCGAGTGATGTACAGTTGGTAACACCTGACCGCTGTGTAGGTAATATGTCTTCACCATCAGGTAACAGTAACATAGCGTACTGTTTGCACATGTAATGGTATGATGGCGTGTGACACACCTGTGAGCTGTACCCAGTGAACATCCCTCTACACAGGTGGATCAACACTTTGCGTACACACATCCATCCATACCTGATGTACATCCTGCCATACTGTCAGTATGTCACCATATACAGGTGTCAATGATGGGGCTGCATTGCAACTGCATGTTGTAGTTCAGCACAGATGAGTTACTTACATCAGCTACAGCACATGCATGGCAGCTGCATGCACACTACAGTTTGTACATGTGTGTTGGTCCTACATGCCTGTCATGTAGCCATGTTTGTATGCATTGCAATTGGTGGACATGTGTGTTGACATACATAACACATGGACTGTTGTATGATATGATGGGTGTCACGGGTAACTAGCACAGAGGGAATGTGTCCTCAGTCAACATTGCTACCTCATGTACTGTTGGCATTCAACAGCCATGGACCCACCTCCCATTTGCGTGCATATGATTACTGTAGCCACTTGTCTGCACGGAGGACAGCAAAAGCTATGCTATGCTATGTACATATGTGTTGTGTGTGTGGTCCATGCACATATCCACTGCAATTACATGTATGACATATCCGAACATGTGTGTTCGTTGGTGTACAGCGACAGTCATCTGTCACAGCTGTGTAAGACCCAGGGCCCCTGTTATGTGTAGAGCCAACCTGGTTATGTACAGTGGTATCATTGCAATGCATAACACATGATGGAACCCTGTCAGTACATGTGTAGTTTGCACAGTTGCTGTACACCTATGTACAGTCCACTGGTCATGCGTCACACAGTGTTGTGTTGATGTATTGCTGGTCCAACGACATGGTGGTGTCTGAGGGCTACATTGTAGACTGTGGTGTGTACCTCTGTGATCTGCACCTGAGACATCTGTGATGGTTCCTGAGTGTGTACTGGTCAATACATGTGAGTGGCCGTCATGTACATGGGGACAGTAATACCATACTGTGCCCTTCCTTCTGTGTTTAGTATCCGTGTGCATGCAAGATGGCCCTTTGCAACTGCTAAGTGTGTGAGCATGCCCAGTACGCCATTGTGTAGTGGGACACACAGTACATTCCAAACTGTGCCCTTACGTGTTTAGAATCCGTGTGCATGCAAGATGGCCCTTTGCAACTGCTAAGTGTGTGAGCATGCCCAGTACGCCGTTGTGTAGTTGGACACACAGAACATTCCAAACTGCGCCCCTATGTATTTAGAATCTGTGTGCATGCAAGACGGCCCTTTGCAACTGCTAAGTGTGTGAGCATGCCCAGTATGCCGTTGTGTAGATGGACACGCAGTAAATTCCAAACGAACGTGTGATACTAAGTGTATGGGCATGGCCAATGACACCTTGTGCCTCTGTGTATGGGCATGGCCATTGACATCCTGTATAGCGATGGTGGACAT
Source organism: Protopterus annectens (assembly GCF_019279795.1). Lineage (NCBI taxonomy): Eukaryota > Metazoa > Chordata > Ceratodontiformes > Protopteridae > Protopterus > Protopterus annectens. Next base: position 1,326,815,922 of record NC_056735.1, read on the forward strand.
CCAGGCAACAGATGTCCATTTTCAACGTCACGATGGACGCCTACATTGAACACACTGGCTGACTGTCTTGCAGGGTGTACTGTCTGTGGTGTGTCCCATATCTATGTAGTGTTGTTGTGGTGCTTTGTAGATATTTAGTTGCCCCGATCACACCACTGCCGTGAGTTTGTCTACGTCTACCTTGGGACAGTAATATGTTTTCAGACTGCTCACTCTCTATACATTCCCTATCGGCGTCCTGGACTTTGCGGAAGATGTCACCCACCTAGAAGTATGCCTCTGGGAGTACTGTGTTCAGTAATCTCGGTAGCGCATTCTGTAAATGCATATTGCTGTAGTGTGATAAGGTAGTTAGGTGTATGTTTGACTCCCAGCCCTACCAAGTGTGTGTGTGCGTGTGTGCGCGTGTGTGTGCGTGCGTGTGCGTGCGTGTGTGTGTGTGTGTGTGTGTGTGTGTGTGTGTGTGTGTGTGTGCGTGTGTGTGTGTGTGTGTGTTACCAGCTGCCTGGGGACACGGTAATGCTTTTAGACGCCTCACACCACATACATTCCCTATCGGCGTCTTTGCCTTTAAGGATGATGTCACCCACCTAGACGTATGCCTCTGGGAGTGCTGTGTTCAGTAATCTCAGTAGCGCGTTCTGTAAATGCGTATTGCTGTAGTGTGATAAGGTAGTTAGGTGTATGTTCGACGTCCATCCCTGCCAAGTGTGTGCCTGTGTGTGTGTTTCCTGCACCCTGGGGACACGGTAATGCTTTTAGATGCTTCACACCACATACATTCCCTATCGGCATCTTTGCCTTTACGGATGATGTCACCCACCTAGAAGTATACCTCTGGGAGTGCTAGGTCCAGTAATCTCGGTAGCGCATTCTGTAAATGCGTATTGCAGTAGTGTGATAAGGTAGTTAGGTGTATGTTCGACTCCCAGCCCTGCCAAGTGTGTGTGTGTGTGTGTGTGTGTGTGTGTGTGTGTGTGTGTGTGTGTGTGTGTGTGTGTGTGTGTGTGTGTGTTTCCTGCACCCTGGGGACATGGTAATGCTTTTAGACACCTCACACCACATACATTCCCTATCGGCATCTTTGCCTTTATGGATGATGTCACCCACCTAGAAGTATGCCTCTGGGAGTGCTGTGTTCAATAATCTTGGTAGCACATTCTGTAAATGCGTATTGCTGTAGTGTGATAAGGTAGTTAGGTGTATGTTTGAAGCCCTGCCAAGTGTGTGCCTGTGTGTGTTTCCTGCAGCCTGGGGACATGGTAATACTTTTAGATGCCTCACACCACATACATTCCCTATTGGCGTCTTTGCCTTTAAGGATGATGTCACCCACCTAGAAGTATGCCTCTGGGAGTGCTGTGTTCAGTAATCTCGGTAGCGCATTCTGTAAATGCGTATTGCTGTAGTGTGATAAGGTAGTTAAGTCTGTGATCTAATCCCAATCCTGCCACGTGCATGTGTCTGTGAGAGTTTCCCGCTGCATGACAACATTACATTGCTTTTACACTATTCACTCTTCGTAGAATGCATACGCGTCTTTGCCTTTGATGCTGGTGCCAGCAAGCTGGACGTATGCCTGTGTGAATGCTGTGATCTAGTAATCACGGTAGCGCATTCTGTACATGCATAATGCTGTAGTGTGATAAGGTAGTTAGGTCTGTGTTCTGATCACAACCCTGCCAAGTGTGTGTGTATGTATTTCTATTTCTATATATGTAATGTAGATATTGATATGTATGTGGATATTAGCACTATTGAATGTGCTGCATTATCTGTACGTGAACACCTTTGATGTACGTAAATTTGCTATGGCTCTGTGATAGTGCACATACTGTGTGCTGTAGTGATCCTGGGTTATAGTTGTGTTGTGACCAGTTATTCTGTTGCTGGGTTTTACAAGGGACATTGACAACAATGATAGTACAGCACCTTTAAACGGTTGTTTGCACATCTCAGCAACAGTCAGCAGTGGTTGTTACTTTGGAGGATGAGTATGGCTCATATGACTATGTATTACCTGACACTACTATGCAAATCAGGTTAACATTACTGACTCCCGTTTATCCACAGGTTGTGATACAGATCCCAAGAATGTATGTGTATACATTGACAGGTGCAGGACTGGAATATTGTTGAATGCATGCAGGGGTGTCCATGGCCAGTAATGGTGATCTGTACAGCCTGGCAGGTATGGTCTGTGACTCTCCCACAACCTCCTGTATATGCATGACACATGCTGAAACTGTGTACATGCAGACACACACATGAAACAAACAGCTAGGGCTAACACATACACACACACATTGCATCAACACTGGGCCATGCAAACACTGTTGTCTCTCCCACGTGCACACGTACTTACATGTTGCTTGGATGGCTCAATGACAGGCTCTGGAAAAGAAATACCATACCCTGTGCATATGGTGACACCTGTGCCACCACCTGTAATGTGTAACATAGATGCAGGAACAAACTAACATGGTGCTGATGCTCAGGGTGGCTTTATAGCACTGTATTAATGTTAAAATGTTGTTAACACAAAGTGTGATATCCTTCTAGGTGTATGTAAGCAGGCATGATGCATTGCAGCTATGACCATCAATGTAGTATAGTTTACAGCACTGTTGATTCTGATGATTTATTATCCATCCATGTGCCATTTGACTGATGGGTGTAGTATTGGCAGCATGTGTTTCAGAGTGTGCAGTACGTGTGTGATGTGTGTAGTACAGATTTATACATGCTTACAAATGCATACACTGACTTACATAACATTACAGGGGCTTTAACATGTTTACACTAGCTTACTCATTCTTCAACACGTGCACACGGGCTTACACATGCGCACACATGCTTACTCGGGCTTACAGGCGTGCACAGGCGTGAACACACTGTCAGCAAGTTTGCATGAAACTTCAGTGATATCCATGGCATACACCGTCAGTTTCCTGACTGTACCTAGGATAAATCATAACACGCCTCTTCCACTGATGAGTAACTGACAGCAAACATGTGACACATTGCTCCAATAGGATTACAGTGTTTTCTACATACACACTCATGATGTCACCTATCTTCTACTCTGATAGTCCCCTTAACCTACTCTTCCACTGTAGTGGCTTGGCCCATATGGCATGACAAATTGTGATTCACTATCCTCAGCCTCAATTGCATCGGATTGCCTACTAATGCTTGGTTGCATCTCTGACAGAGCACTTCCACACATAGCAACCAGTACTCAGTAGCCATCTTGTCTTCAGCTTGCCATTCACCTGCATGGCGAACTAACTGTTAATGATAATTACAATATCTATGTGTATTTTAAATATTTCTCTTGTTTTAAAAGCGCAGCACGTTTTCGCGCAGCTGCGCTATGCTTACACACCGGAGATTGGGGGAGGACAAATAGAGTTTTATTAATTTACAATGGAAAAATATGCCACTGGGCTTATATTTGGCCATTGGCATGCTTCTTCAACTGAATTCATCCTTTATTTGCAGCTGACATTGCTCCGTTTACCTACTTGCAGAACGTAACTCAGTTAACATCCAAGTACATTTCTGCACATAACTCTACTCTTGCACGGACAGCTTACTGTTACATGTATCGCAGATTTACATCATTTCCATAGCTTTCGCATACAAATGGGGTAATTTGCATATCCTAACATTATCCGTGCAATGTTCGGTTTAGGGGCTGTCTTACACACCCCTACAGGATATTGCTGAATAGCTCGGCAGACATCTTGCCTTGTTCTACACTTCCTCTACTCGTACACGCTGGCCAAGGCTCCATGACCCCTGGCCTAAGCTTTGCTGTGTGCTAATATGTCTATTTGTGGAGTATGCATGGCTGTAGGTATGGTTTGACCTGCTATGTCTGATATTTCTACAAAGCAGCTCCCACCTTCATCATTTGTAATGGTGCCAGCCCTATAGGTACTATATATACAGCTGTGACATTTGACATGTCAACACATACCTGTGATCAGTACTGAACTGACTACTTCAGCGCTTTTCATACCTCCAGAGTTTTTTTGTAGTAGTATAGTCAATAATACTGTTTCCTATCACATGTATCTGTTTCTGATACAAGATATATCATTGTATTACACCACTACACACAAGAAGAAATCACAGGCCAGATGCCATTACATTCCTTTTGCAGGACACACCTGCCAAGAGTGTTGTGTTCCTCACAAAAGCCAACAGGTGCTAATCAAAACATATTATGCTATCATCTACCTTATGTGTTCACCAGTATTTGCGATGTTCATCAGTGGCAGAACTCACATGCGAATGTGGGAGACTGGACACTGTATTGGGGACACTGCATAACACCCTGAGGGACACTATTAACCTTCCACATTGACTATCACAGGGCATAAGTATTCATTCACATTTATCGAGGTACATGCTTTTGACTTATACATGTTTTGTCATTTGTCATCCCATCTTTCTTCACACCTGTCCACCTGATATTACTAGTTCTGTACATTTATTTAGGACAGGGTTACCTTCATACCTCTTGACTCTACACATGTTGGGTAAATGTCCTGAACTTAGACTTATAATGTTGTTCCTTCTTTGTTATTATTGTAACTTTCTGGTAAATTAGTGGCAGGTCATTAAGGACTGTGAGGTTAGATAATAATGACAGACATTAGTAGTTTATAACTAATAACCCTCAAAACATTCATACTAATGAATTATCCATTATTCTATCAACGCTCTAACTTTGTCAGAGGACTATTTAACATAGTCCCTATTTGTACTTATTTAAATATGCCTTTGTCCAGATGTCTTATTCTGAAAGGTTGAGAGGTATGGTTACCATCTTATTCATACGCATGTACTTCCATGATAATCGCTTACATGACACTGATATTAGTCCCTACGTCTTCCCCCAATGGTTTACACAATATCCAGTAGATGGGTTCTTCATTTTTGGAAGGTATAGGTGTGTGCTATACCCACATAGGAATATTAATCAATCCCATGGGACGGACCTAATAAATCTGTGCCAACCAGCACCTGTGAACCTAGGCCCATTCTTGCATACCCATGATTCCCATACCTGACACCCCTCCACAGTAGTCATAAGACATATTTAATGTGAGCAATAATAAAGTATGAAGATACTTCTAAGCACTATCCACTCTCTGCGTATCGGGACATATGTCATACATTCTGTCAACCCATGTGTTATTACCCTTGCACAAACTACTGTTGCATGTACAGCTATATTGTAGCTGTGGATGTGACTTCCTTTGCATCGATAATTACTAGCCATTGCTTGTAGACAACACTTTTTGGAGTCCTGCAAAGGACACCTATATCCATGTTTAAATAGTAGAACTTTCAGATTTGACATACTGGTACTTTCCGGGCAATGGTTTGGAAAGCAGCAGTGTATTTACCTTTCTTGCATGTCTGTATGTCTATCCATAATAGCTATGATGTAGCCTATTTATGTACATGTGTTATATCTACAAGGACAAATGCTTCTGTGTTTGTTATGTATATATCGATTAATGTAATTGTGTGTGTGTGTGTGTGTGTGTGTGTGTGTGTGTGTGTGTGTGTGTGTGTGTGTGTGTGTGTGTGTGTGTGTGTATACATATATGTATATATATATATATATATATATATATATATATATATATGTCTGTACATTCTTTCTTTCATATATTTATTTAGTTTAAGTCTGTGGATATATATCTATACACAAATATATATATCCATATATAGATATATAAATAAACGTGTAGAAAACAGCATTCATTTGCTATGCTGTGAGCAGATTACACACGCGCAGGCGTACTTGCATTTCCTGGTGGTGATCTGGGTTTAGGCTTGTCCGCCTGGTGAACGGAACTGCCATGACCGAGTTCAAATGTCAGACGAAGCACATGGACAGTATTTGTCCATTTTATAGAGGTTTACCTGTGTTTGCAGACACAGGTCTTTCGGCACCTGTCAGCAGCTTTTTTATGTTGGCAATACATAATATGGGTGGGGGTGATTACAATACATAATCCACGGTGAGGGGAGTTCCCATTGACATTTGACTATTTCCTGTATGCATTCATATGAGGATTATTATTTTGGACATGAATTAACTACAGGTATGCAGTGGTACAGTAAACAAATGTGAAGGTTTGTAAATATGTACGGACCTCTGTAATACACTGTTGTTTTCTGGCAAATCAGTAGCTAGTCATTAAAGACTGAAGTCAGAACATAATGACAGACACTTGAGTTTCAGACTTCATACTCTTCAGGAAATTAATGCCAATGTACAAACTGTTATTCTATCAACTTTCTCAGTTTCTTTACAAATTGTCCATACTTTTTGGCCTTTGTCCCACTTTTATTCATGGCTTTGTCCAGATATCTTGCTCTCAGAGGTTGACAGGTATGGTTGGTCACACCTACACACACATTAAGTGTCCCTCACACAGTAGATCAGGGTTATCATGTTTACGTCAGTGCCATCATCACCCTTATACCATTTGCCACTATGCGAATGTGTGCAATATATTTCCACTTATTCATGTTGGGACACGTGCGTCACGGGCAAGTGTTTGATCCTGGGTAGTAGGTTATGCATGACCACTTAGGGCTGGACAGTGTCGTACACCTCTAATGCACATTCCAACTTCTATCCAGATATCTACAGGACTGGACTTCATGTCTTCCATTCTAATGTTTACACAGGTTATGTATCCCATGAGGGATATCCAAAAATTGTACCAATCCACAAGAGGTATACCGAACATCGTTTTGGAGTTACGAAAATGTGCTGAGGTCGTGTGCAATCCTGCAACCACCTAGGGTGACACTACCTACTACATATGCGTAGTGGTCACTATGTGTATCTGTGGCTGCACCACACCAGTAGGCCAAGTACGGCTGGATTTGGTGGATGTTCAGGTACGGGAGCGGGTTGTGTGATGTGGAGGGGATGCTGGGTAGTCCATTATCCATCCAGGTGTGTTGCATTTGTTATGACCAGTTCCATCCAGGTGTGTTGCATTTGTTATTGCCAGTTCCATCAGGACCAATCTGTGGGTATGTGCCGGTGACATATCTATGCATTTGTATCGCACATTTCAATATTCATCTGTTTGTGGGATTGTGTTCTACATTATGGCCTGTCTGGTTGTATTGCAGCTGTTTATACATGTGTTTGTATTTCTTTCAGCTTCACCCGCTGCTACCTCACACACCTCCGGTTCACCTATTCTGCATACGACACAGTATCACCTTGGAGGATTGTACCATTACCCATCCACCCCACACACACAGATTCCTCACACCCCATACATCTGTGCTTTCATTGTTGGCCCATGACACGGCCAGAGTAACACATTGAATACCCTACATGTGTCTGGTACCTGTATGGTTGTGTGGACTACCCTGCCATGTTTGCTTTCCACATGCTATACCTCACGCACATAGGTACACGCCCATACTTCTCTTTCATTACATGTTTGGTATACCCAGGTACTACCCGTTCGACTGTGACACATTCTGACAAGTTCGGCTTGTACCGCTGACCTCCGGATTTTGGCGGCCTGTTGTACTCATTGGTAGGATGCCACCTTTTCCTATGTCCAGGATGGGATATATTCCGTACACATATCCGACTGTAGTGGACAACACCTCCCCACAGTCAACGGTAGGGTTGCCACCTTTTCAATTGGCCAAAGTGGGACATTTTTGGTACACACATCACATTTTACAGGCTGACACATACCCATGGTCAGTACACAGGATAGAACTTAGACTTCTTGCCTATATCAAAGCTTATTTTTGTAGCAGTTCAGTTGCTTATTCTGTTTCTTATAACATTTATGTAATTTAGATACAGAAAACCTGTTTAATGCAACTATTACATAACGTATAGGGAATAATTTTGTCCTATAATCTCAGGACATTTGCCATTGTTACAGGTTTTTGTTGGGACACAACTGCCCAAGGAGGGACTGTCGCTCGCAAAGTGGGACAGGTGGTAATCCTAGTCGACGGTACAGATAATACTGTTCCTTTCAGCCTACATGTCCTTATTGTTGTGGCTGTTTGCATGCTCCTTCTGTTTTGTTTACATGCTTATTCTATTTCCTATCACATTTGGTATGTGAAATATGGACATACCTTTTGTATGTGACTATTACATGCCTTGTGGGATATAATTCGGACATACAGTCGCTAGATATCTACATTTCTCATGTATTTTGTTATGGACACATCTGCCCAGCTGTGTACCCTCCCTCACATTATGGGTCAGCTGGTGACCCTCACCATTGGGTTGGACGTACCTACTGGTGGATTGCTAACATATGATGCGTTTCACTTCCACTTGGTATGGCTATCTACACTGCGTTGGACTACAGCCACACGGTCTTCCATGTCATTTGTTTGCGGGATAGGGACCCGTTATTCCCTACCATGCATTTCTGTTTGCTTCGTCACTTTGTGTTCACAGGTACTTTCTTGCATGCTTTGCATATGTTTCAGTATCCAGGGACACTGACGTGGTTACTATCTTGCAACCTGTTATATGCAAGCATTTTAGGTTGCACATCGAGAGCTGTCATTTCCACGCCTCCGTGCGGCACTTTGACATGCCCTATGCACTCGCGCTCCTTTCCTGTGCACATGGCTGTGTCGGCAGCGCACCTTCATTACTATGCATTTGGCGCTACTGCACCATCCTCACGCCGCATGGTCGGCGCAAGCCTAATGCCGGCCTTGCGCCGAGCTTCATGAATCCCGGGGAACGTCTTTAATTTTGTTAATTTTTTGATTGAATAATATATTATGTACTGTATATATCTAAAATGTGAGCAATTCCATCATTTTTCAACTTCTAATTTATGTTACAGTCTGCAGGTAATAGCACCCTTGGGAAATGGGATAGGAAAGTGCGTTTTCTGTTCATTGCATGAATTGTCAAGGACAATATGCTGCTATTTTCTGCTCCATTCATTTTTTTTTATAATTGATAAATTGGCTGCTAGTTGTATCTGTTAAATGTAAACTTCCTGCTCGTGAATGGATCATATGTCCATGCAAATATGTACTGCTGTTTCTAAGTCAGTTTTATGGCATATCACTTATAAACATGGTTTGCTGTAAAAGTAGCACCACAGTGACCAATGCAGTACACTCTCCAGGAAAATCAAAGCCTTTCTCATGAGAAAAAATTCCTCAGGTTTTCTAGCAAAGCATGATTAAAGAAATGATAGCTACTCAGAGAGCCTGCACATTAATCAGCAACTCTGAGCACTGAAATGCATCTATGGCTGGTGACATTGCAGGTGAGGGACAGTTGCTAGGAAACACTGCTGTTATTCTGTGTACAACACTACCTGTCAGTTAAGTAACAGTAAACAGTCAACAGAATAAAAGAAAATAAAAAAACACAAGTTGTTAGTATGGGTCTTTGGAGCAGAAGCAAATCATTATTTCATTCATTGTAATGGGCAAAGTCAAGCAAACATTCTTGGATCTACATAAAAAATGCAAAGTATGCTTTACAGCAAACCATTTAGTACATGTAACAGCTGATAAAGTTGCATGAACTGCACAATTTTAACAATTTAATGCATACCTTATAGAGTAACAAGGTAAAGCATCACAACTATTAACCTTGCACTCAGAGTGATGCAGAGAAACAGCTATGCCTACCACAAAGAAGCCCAGAGAAAAGTCAAAAAACAAACCACTCTGGTGGAATCCAAACATAAACAGGGTATAAAACAACACAAAAAAGTCATAGCCAAGATTAGGAAGCGCTATACCCAACATGATAAACATACTCTCATTAATCTAAACAAACAGCTAAAAGGGCAAGTGAAATCTGCCAAAACTAGTTTTGAGGTAGAGATAGTCACTCAGGCCAAGGACAACCACAAGGGTTTCTTTAGCTCTGTTTGAAACAGTTTTATCCCCCCTCACCCCCCCCAGCTGCCATCAAGTAATATCATCAAACATAAACCCATCTAACTATCGCTAGGGAGGCCATAAATATACTCTATAAAGCTAAGAATGCCACATTAATGAGCTCCAATAATATTCTGCCACAGTAGGAACTGCGACATGCAGGAAGTATTCAAATATAATTTATTAACAAAAAAAAAAAAAAAAAAAAAGGTGAATCCTGCCCTCACCAAGAATGATACCACGGTATAAAGAAACACAACCCAACATACTAGTACTAGGTGACTCTATAGTCAGGCACACTGACGTCCCACTCACTAGGCTGAATAAGGAGAAGGTTACTGTTAGCTGCCTGTCTGCCACATAACACAAGCACTCAGGTCACTCCAGAACAAGTACAAATATGACTCTGTCATTGCCCATGTTGGTGTGAATGACCTGAGCCGTACCTCCCTGGACTACATGAAAAGAGACATGGAAGAGCTGTCTGATCACATAGCTCAGGCCAGTATGATCCTGACCCTGAGTAGCATCCTGCCCTCACCAAGAATGATACCACAGTGTAAAGAAAAAAATTATCAATTTCAACAATTGGCTAAGTTTCTGGTGTCATTCAAAGGGGATCCAGTGTCTGTCCACCTGGGATGACATGCTCGACAAGCCACGCTGCTTCACTAGAGATGGCTTGCACCTGTCACCCTTAGGCTTTCGAATACTGGTCAAGGCTCTTGCCACCCCCATAGTGCTTTTTTTAGGCAAGGCTCAAAAGACAAACCCACCATCATAAATAGCACAAATAACAAAAAACTGAGGGTAATGCTACTCAATGACAGAAGTCTAAACCTCAAAATGCATGTACTCAAGGCACTCCTCAGTATGGAAAAAATCAATATATGTGCAGTAACAGAAACCTGGTTTAAGGCTCCAGAGAGTACCCCACCACAACCAGGCTACAACTCCTACCATACATTTTGGCCACAGAACCCGGACTGAAATACAAAAGGTGGGGGCATAATCATATTCATCAAGGATACCCACACCTCCAGGTTAATGGCACAGCACGATGCATCAGAGATCATCCACGTGCAACTAACAATGGGCAAAACTGCAATTCAAATTGTAGCTTGCTACAGATCACCCACCATGTCCCAGGACCCCCATTACGCATTTCTGGAAACACTGGGAAACATAAAGGTCCTACAAAATGAACTGGCACCTCACCTAAGTGTCATGTTTAATCATAGCCTCACCTCAGGCTTCGTGCCCACTGACTGGTGCATAGCTACATCTGTCCCATTCTACAAGGGGGGATCCACCTTGGATCCCGGGAACTACCATCCCATCCATCTGACAAGCCTGATCTGCAAGGGCATGGAACGCATTATCATGGAACTTATAAACAATGACTTTGGCAACCTTCAAACACTGGACCCCACCCAGTTTGGGTTTGTGAAGGGCTGATCTTGTCGAATCAGTCTCCAGAGCTGTGGACGAGGGTAAGGTGGTCCACACAGCCTATCTGGACCTCGTCAAGGCCTACGACACCATCCCCCACTCTGGAATCATAGATAAACTTACTAAGCTGGGCATAAATCCCTACATCACTCGATGGGTTGCCAACTGGCTTTCTGACAGAACCCAGACTATAAAAGTAGCCGACTCCAAATTCATCTCCAGACAAGTGACAAGTGGAGTATCTCAGGGTTCAGTCCGAGGACCACTCTTGTTTGTCATCTACTTCTCTGAAGTACAGGCCAACACTAAGGGACTCTGGCTAACAAAGTTTGCAGATGACTGCAAACTGGGAGCCAGTACTGAATCCCCTAATGATGTGGATATTCTACTAAAAGGCCTTACAGAAACAGTTGCCTGGTGCCAGAGCCATGGGCTCAAGCTTAATGCCAAGAAATGTATAGTTATCCCCTTTGGAAAAAAACATGTACCCATGAATTACCACATAGGTGGCAGTACACTAAACATAGAAAGTGTGATGAGAGACTTATGGACACAGGTGGACAGTGGTCTCACTTTTGATAACCACATTACCACAACAGTCAGGAAATCCTTCTATGTGGCACACCTCATCACTAAGGGCTTTTCATCCAGTAAAAAGGAGGTCACTGTCCCACTGTACTCATCCCTCATTAGACCCATTATAGAGTACAATGCCACATTTGGTATGTACCTCACAAGACATCTGCAACAGCTGGAAAGGCCACAGAAATACCTCACTAAAAGAATCACAGGCCTAAAGCAGATGCCATATCCTGACCATCTAAAAAAACTCCGGCTATACTCTGTGGCATATCGTCTACTCAGAGGCGAACTCTGCTTAACATACAAGGCCATGTCAATCCCTGAGCTGTTGGACATGCTACACTTAAAGAAATCCCAATCCCTCAAAGCTACATACTCCAGGGATCTAAACCTTGTCATCACAATGAACAAAACATGCTGGAGGGATACGTTCCTGACCCAGAGACTCCCCATACTCTGGAATAGACTGCCCATACATGTCAAGCAGAGTGCCTTATTGGCCCTCTTCAAAAGGAACCTTGATGATTGGACGGGAGATAGGAAATTCACCCCGGGGATTATGTCAGTCACCCTGCTAGACAGGGGTCCTGAGAAGTAAATCTTGTGGGAAGAAATATCCAGGGAATTGTTATGGCTAGGCTTGTATAGGCCCTAGGGCCGATAGCCTAGTAACAACCTATGAACCTATGAACCAAACACCCTAATATCGGGTGATTTCAATTACCCAAACATTAACTGGGAGAGCTACTCAAGTACTAACTCCCTTGCTCAACATTTCCTAGAACTGTTAAACTCAAACTCCCTGGATCAACTGGTCAACACTTCCACCAGAGGTGACAACATATTGGACCTGGTCATCACCAACATGGGTAATCGGTGTTCCACACTGGAGGTCAACCCCTCGCTGGTTAGATCTGACCATAAATCACTTTGGATATCCACATTCTGCCCCCACCCCTGGACAAGGAAATCACAGTGAAAAACTTTTCAAAAGCAAACTTCACATTACTTAAGACCGAGGTGGAAAGTTTCAAAGCCCCCATGCTAAAGGATAACGCTGTCCAAGCTGCAAAATCCTTTACTAATGCATTCTATGGGCACCTACAAGAATGCATGGATCATGCTATCCCAAGCAAAACCAAGACTTACTCCTCTAAAAAAGGAAACCAGTCTGGTGGACCCCTGCCATAAACAAGCTATACAATAGAAGGAGGAAACTTGTATAGAAAAGAGTAAAATCAGAAGAAGGGAAGACATCCCTGATCAGTATCAGCAAGAAACTACGATCCCTCATAAAATCATCCAAGGCGAGCTTTGAAAGAAAAATTGCCAAGGACTCCAAAGATAACCACAAAGCATTCTTTAGCTATGTCAAGAATCTAAGTGGCAATGCTCAGATCTGCTTGGAGTTAGTGCAGAATGGGACAAAATACTCAGAACCGACTGATATTGCCAACATCCTGACAGACAGATTCAGTGCAAACTTCACCCCCTCTCACCCCAAAAATTGCCAGTAACTATACCAGAATGTAGAGCCCCTGAAATCACAGACACTCAGGTTAAAACAACCCTCTACAAAGCCAAAAACACAGCATCAGTGGGACCGGACATTATCCCAGGCTGCGTCCTACACATGCTCAAAGATGAACTAACCCCTCACCTAAACACACTGTTCAAACTTAGCATCACCACAGGTTATGTATCCATAGGGTGGCGCACAGCAACAGTTATTCCACTCCACAAAGGTGGAGCCACAACAGACCTCGGGAACTATCGCCCTATAACCCTGACTAGCTTGGTATGCAAGGCTATGGAGTGCATCATCATGGAACTCATTAACTGAAACATTGAGAACCTCCAAACACTGGACCCTACCCATTTCAGCTTTGTTAAGGTCAGATCATGCCTCCTAAACCTGGTGGAATTCTTTTAGACAGTTACCAAGGCTATAGACGAAGGAATACTGGCACACACAGCCTACATATACCTCACAACGGCCTTCAGTACCATTCCCCATTCTGGTATTACAGACAAGCTCACCAGCCTGAAGATAAACCCCTATGTCACAAGATGGGTTGCCAACTGGCTCACAGACAAAACCCACATGGTGAGAGTTGTGGGAGCTAGGTCTGACTCTAAACTGGTTACAAGTGGCATTCCCTAGGGCTCAGTCCTAGGACCCCTCCTTTTTGGCATATACTTCTCAGAGGTACAAGCAAGCACAGGGGGACTATGGCTGTCAACTGCAAACTAGGGGCTAAAATTGACTCTCCAGTTGACACAGACATTCTTCAAAAGGGTCTCACTGAAACAGATACCTGGTGTCAAAATCATGGTCTCAAGCTAAATGCCTAAAAGTGCATAGTCATCCCCTTTGGAAAAAACAAAGTACCCACAAACTACCACATAGGTGGTAGTCCCCTAAATATGCAAAACATAATCAGGGATCTGGGGATCCAAGTAGATAGTAATCTCTCCTTTGATAATCACATTGCCAACGTGGTTAGAAAATCCTTCTATGTGGCCCACCTAATCACAAAAGGGTTTGCATCCAGATCAAAAGAGGTCATTGTGCCCCTCTACGCATCACTCATCAGACCCATCATAGAGTACAATGCCCCATTTGGGATGTACCTTAAAGACACCTGCAACAGCTGGAAAGACCACAGAAGTACCTCAACAAGAGGAACACTGGTCTCATACAGATGCCCTATGCAGTTCAACTGAAGAAACTCCAGCTGTACTTGGTTGCATACCACCTACTCAGTGGTTGATCTCTGCCTGACATACAAGGCCATGTCCAACCCAGAATTTATGGAGATGCTCTACCTAAAGAAAACCTTATCCCCTTGAGTCACATGGTCTAGGGATCTAAACCTCACCACAACAATAAATAGGACGTGCTGGAGGGATAGATTCCTGTCTCAGAGACTTCCCATGCTTTGGAACAAGATTCCAATCTACATTAGGCAGAGCTTCTCGCTAACACTCTTCAAGAGAAACCTTGATGAGTGGATGGGAAACAGAAAGTTTACCCCGGAGATCACTTCAGTGGCTCTGCTGGACAGAGGCACAGGGAACTAATCTAAGGGGGTGGCGAAAGCCAACACATTCTGGCTAGGCTTATAAATGCCTTCAGGCAGATAGCCTAGTACCTACCTATGAACCTGTGAACCTATGAATCTATTTTTGGTTAAGCACTTTCATCCATCTTAAAATTCTATGGACTTCATCAGAACCAAAATAGGAATGGTACGAAGCACGTCCTTAAAAAACATACAAAATGTAGACATCATACTCAGAATACTAAATCTTAAAGGGACATGTACCAAAACCATAAAACATAAATATAACCATGTTTGAAATAGATATATATATATATATATATATATATATATATATATATATATATATATATATATATATATATATATATATATACATATCTATATGGGTTCCATTCAGAAGCTTGAAATACTGAAATCTCGAATTTCAGTATTTCGAGCCCAAGAAGTTGAATCCACATAATAGCGAAAGTTTAGAAGCGCGAAATTCAAAACCTTGAATTCCGGAGGGTTTGAATTTCGCGCTTCTAAAGTTCCACTATGGTTATGTAATCAGGTAAGTGTGTGTGTGTGTTAAGGGATTTGGGTATGGGCTGTGGTGTGTGTCAGTGTGTTTTGTTGCTGTGATGTGTGTGTGTAGAGAAATTAGCTTGTGTGGTGGTGTTTTGCATGTGTTTGTATGTAGTGCGACCTCGGAGTGAGAATATTTAAGTAGGGGGGTGTGGGGGGTGCAGGAGGGCTTGCCCCCCTGCTTTCATGTAGTAGAGTGATTGTGTCTGTGTGGTGGATGGTGTGCGTGTGTGTGTGTGTGTGTGTGTGTGTGTGTGTGTGTGTGTGTGTGTGTGTAGTAAAATTGCAAAATTCAAAACTTCTGGTATTCGAGGTTTCGAATTTTTTGGTTTTTAGTTTTCGTTGTTTTGTGGATTCCACTTCTTGGGCTCGAGATAGTGAAATTCGAGATTTCAGTATTTCGAGCTTCTGAAGTGAATATATATATATATATATATATATATATATATATATATATATATATATATATATATATCAACATAAACTGTTAAAAAATTCTTTAAGAATTCACTGTTACAAATTCATAGACCACAATGTAAGGGCATGGAATATGCTAATATTGTCATTTAAACCAGGTGGATTTTGTGGAAAATGGTGTATACAGCCTTCCCTAACCTGGCTAAGGCATTTGATGTGATACCACACTGTGGCATTGTAAACAAACTCATAGAATTAAACATTAAACCCTGTGTTATGTGCTGGATACCAGCTAGCTGTCAGATAGGACTCAGGAAATTGGATAGGGGATACCCCTTCCACAAAGAGGCTGGTACTAGTGGACTCACTTGGTGCTGTCTGTTGAGCCCACTCTTTTTTGACATTTATTTCTCGTACATCAAAGCCAATGTCAAAGGCATCTGGCTAACCAAGTTTGCAGATGACTGCAAAATAGGAGTGGTCATAGAATCTCCCCAAGATACTAGCATCCTACAGGAAGGACTAACACAGACAAATGACTGATGCCAAAGCCTGGTTTAAAACTCATTCCAAAGAAATGCATAATAGAACCCTTTGGGAAGTTGGCCACCATAAGAAACTTCTTCTTCTTCTTTTAGCTGCTCTTGTTAGGGGTCGCCACAGCAGATCAACTGTTTCCATTTCTTCCTGTCCTCTGCATCTTGCTTTGTCACACCAACCACTTGCATGTCCTCTCTCACCACATCTATAAACCTTATCTTAGGCCTTCCTCTTTTCCTGTTACTTGACAGCTTCATTGTTAGCATCTTTTTCCCAATATACTCTGCATCCCTCCTCAGCACATGTCCAAACCAACGTAATCTTGCCTCTCTGGCTTTGTCTCCAAACCTTCCAACCTGGGCTGACCCTCTAATATAATTATTCCTAATCCTGTCCATCCTCGTCACACCCAGTGCAAATCTTAACATCTTCAACTCTGCCACATCAAGCTCTGATTCTAGCCTTTTTGTCAATGCCACTATCTCCAGCCCATATAACAAACTACCTTACTGATAACACATCCCTAACACTGTACCTAGTAGTTAGTGATTTGTGGGTCAATGTGGATAGTAACCTGGCTTTCAATGGATATGTGTCTAAGGTAGTAAGGAAATCATATTGTGTTGCTCAGCTTATAAGCAAGGGTATGGCATCTTAGTCCAAGGAAGTCATGTTTCCTCTGTGTTCAGCCCTCATCAGACCCTTCTTGAGTACAATGCCCCCTTTGGTATGTACCTGACCAGGCATATGCAGCAACTGGTGTGTACACAGAGGTTTTCCAGAAAAAGAATACAAGGTGTAAATGACATGTCCTTTACAGATTGCCTTAAAGCCCCAAATCTGTACTTGTTTTCCCTACAGACTGATGAGACGTGCTGGCATACAAGGCATCCATGCTTCCTTCTCTGATGGACCTGTTGCACATCCACAAAACAATGGCATCAGAACTACTCAATCTAGAGACTCGAACCTTGTTTACAACATAAATAGAAAATGTTGGAGAGGCTGGAATGCATATCAGAGAATTCCCCTCCTCTGGAAAAGGCTTCCCATTCAAAGTTCTTCCATAACCATATTCAAGCATAACAAGCACAGCAGATGGGAAATCAGAAATTCACCTCAGTCTAGCACCTATATCACTAATGGACAGATGCAGTCTGTAAGTCATACTATCTAGCTTATGCACATATGTGTGTGTATAAATATATATATATATATATATATATATCTATATATATCTATATATATATATATATATATATATATATATATATATATATATATATATATATAAATATATGGGTTCACTTCAGTTCACTGAAATTTCAATTCACTGACTTTCATTTCACTGACACCATTTCACTGAAATTCATTTCACTGAAACTTCATTTCACTGAAAGTTCATTTCACTGACAAGTATTATTACAAAGTAAATGGAATATGCCCCTTCCCCACTGTAGTGCAACCCTGGAGTTAGAATATATAGTTAGGGTGGTGTGGGGGGCGCAGCCCCCCACTTACTTTTCTTTTACTAAGCAAGATTATATCAAAACATAAGAATATCATATGAAATGAAGTGGGGGGCTGCGCCCCCCACACCACCCTAACTATATATTCTAACTCCAGGGTCGCACTACAGTGGTTCTAGGTCATAAGATCGACAGCCACTTTCACCGACAACAAAAACATTGACACCACATTATCGACAAACCATAAACACAACACCTCACATGCCCGACAAACAAGTAACCGACGGTCCACAAACACGAAACCCCACACACTGCACACACCACAATAACAACAATCAACTAACAAAACACATCCCCTTATCCAAAAACCACACACAGAACACAAGCACACCAAAATCCTCACAAACCCACACTAAACCTCACATACACAACTATCTACAACCCTAACCCAAACCCTTACCCTAAGGTCCGTCACTATCGCACACTCAGCTAACCCGCGCCCTAACCCTAACTCACTTAACCCACCCCTAACCCCAAAAATACTACTACCGCACACTTACCTAACCCGCGCCCTAACCATAACTCACTTAACCCACCCCTAACCCAAAAAATACCACTACCGCACACTTACCTAACCCGCGCCCTAACCCTAACTCACTTAACCCGCCCCTAACCCAAAAAATACCACTACCGCACACTTACCTAACCCGCGCCCTAACCCTAACTCACTTAACCTACCCCTATCCCCACAGACTGTCACTATCCACACTTACCTTAGTCGCACCCTAACGTCCGTCACCACCGCATACTCACACAGCCTTCTTTCCAACTCACTATCCCTGGCGTCGGAGTTTTCATCCGTAGCGTCGGTCTTCTGAGTGTCGATCATCTGGCGCCCGCTAATCCGTTGTCGGTTATATCAGCTGTCGATCTTCTAACCTAGACCCATATATATATATATATATATATATATATATATATATATATATATATATATATATATATATATATCCCTTAAAATAACCTCAAATGCTCAAAAAAACTGTGGGATATATTTAGGATGGCTGGCTAGGCTTATAAAGGCCCCACTTGTCAATAGCCTAGTATATACCTATGAACCTATTTAAATCTTTTAATGCAGTTTCTGACAGGGTTTCTTGCTAAAAATATTTCTTCATGTTGGTTTATGGAAGAGAAAATATTATTTGAAATGCCTTTCTGTAAATATAGGTATTTAGTGCAAGGGCACATGTTTTTTTGAAGTTTTCTTTATGAAAGTGATTATATCCAAAACAGGGTATAAAATAAAGAAACCATGACAAACCTTTGAAAATTCTTATATCATAAGAGAGAAACTTTAAATATGTGTTCTTCAAAGGTAAGCTTCATCAGGTAATTAACAAAGCTCTTCTGAAGAAGTGAGACTTAAAGAGTTAACTGAAATAGAACTTTATATGGACTTTGCAATGGGGTAGTGAATTCCTAAGAGCAGATGATGGGCGTACAAATGAATGCTTCTTCATTGACTATAGTCATGTTCTTGGTATCACTAAAAGTTACTCATTGGCTGAAAACGCTGCTATACTGGATGATAAAATAACAGAAGTTCTTTAATACACCATAATGCTAGTCATGAAATGTTCAGTAGGGAAATATCAAGATCGGGCTGGTCTGGCTTCTGCAGAACAGTGATGACATGTTAGAGGGATAGATACCTGTCCCAGAGACTTCCTATACTCTGGAACAAGCTACCCATCTATGTCAAGCAAAGTTCTCATTAGCACTCTTCAAGAAAAATCTTGATGAGTGGATGGGAAATAGGAAATACAGCCTGGGGATCACTTCTGTGTCTCTGCTGGACAGTGGCACAGGAAAATAACTTTCTTGGGTGGCATAAGCTAGGGTACCTTGCTGGCTAGGCTTACATAGGCCCTTGGGCCTATAGCCTAGTACCTACCTATGAACCTATGATGTTTTTGTTATAAGATATGCTGGTAAAAAAAAATAACTGCAGTCTTCTGGACCCAGTGAAGGTGGGCCAGGTCACAACCATGATGCACAAGGCAAGTGAAATTACAACTGCCCAGACAAGATGTGGTAAGCTCATGAATGAGCACAGTGAAGTTTTGTTGTTATAAAGACATTGTTATATACATGACAGTACACTGATTTTTATCACCACTGCCACCTGGTCTTTGAGCAGGATATTATCATCTAAGAGAACCCCAAAGATTCATATACTTATAGCATATTGCACCCATAATATCTTACGGGGAAAGGCCTGAAGCCATGAATTGACTATTGACAGTATGCACCACACAACCTCAGTTTTAGTAGGGTTAATGCACAACCAAATGTACTTCATCCAATTAAGCATGTCCTCCAAGTTTTTGCTGGATTGGTAATGGGATGGTGGGAAAAAGAAATCCTACCCTCCATCAGTTCTTTTTCTGACATTTTGTTTTATGGTCGTTATATAGACAATTTGTTTTTCATTGTCAAAGGTTCTGCAAATAATCACAACACACTATTGGCAGAACTAAATAGTAGTTGTGAGTTTCTTAAATTCACACTTAGTGGTTTTGGTAACAAAGTTAACTATCTAGATGTATGGTTTGAATGGGATTTCGACATCAAACAATTTACAAGTAGAATTTACAGGAAGAACACTTATGTTAATAACTACTTGCATTTTTGTAGTAATAATCCTATGCATATTAAGAAAAATGTTCCTAAAGGTCGATACATAAGAGCGTCTCGGATGACAACAAATAAAATATTTTGGAAGAAATTGATTTTATCATTAATTTATTTTTTGAAAGGGGTTATCCTGAGGCACTGTTGCAGGAAATCAGTGGTGATATTATAAATAGAAGGAAAACTGTATTTTCACCTATTTTGGCAATAGGTTTAAGGGGGCAAATCTTGACAGTTCAACAAGAAAGCAACACTATTTCAAATATGATATCACCTATTCCTAGATGTACAATTGACATGTCTATTGATAGTAATCACATTAAAAAAGTGATTACAAACAATTGGAAGATCATTCTTGGTAACAATGATTTAGTTAGTACCTTAGGTAATGCACCAAGTTTTGTTTCGAAAAAATCGAATACTATTAAGAATATGTTAGAAA
This sequence comes from Protopterus annectens, assembly GCF_019279795.1. Lineage (NCBI taxonomy): Eukaryota > Metazoa > Chordata > Ceratodontiformes > Protopteridae > Protopterus > Protopterus annectens. Next base: position 1,326,837,110 of record NC_056735.1, read on the forward strand.
ACATGGCAACTTGATAACTGCACCTATATCAAATAAAACAAATGGTATGTTCAAATGTTTTGGTTGTAATACATGTAGGTGCATTCAGGAAGACCATTTTATCAATTTGCCTCACTTGGACAGAACTATTAGTGTAAAAGGCAGATTTAATTGTAATTCATCCAATATAGTTTACATTGCATCATGTTCAGGTTGCACTGCATTCTATGTAGGTATGACCACTAGGAAACTTTGCACAAGAATAAGGGAACACTATTATGCTATTAGAACTAAAGATGATAAGAACGCTTTATTTAAGCACTCAACCATCTGTAGTTCATATAAAAATGTATGTTTAGTGTCTTAGAACAAGTTGACAAAGACCTTAGAGGTGGTAACATCAAAAATAAAGTTGAAAGAAAAGAATCATTGTGGCAGCTTAGATTAGATGCAGATAGGTTACCTGGTCTAAATGAATTTATTAATATCAAATGTTTTTTAACAGAAGGTAATTAACATTAGTGTTATTTAGTAAAGTTTTGGAGTTTATATATTTTATATATTTTATTTTTAATCTATTTTATTGCATTAAACAATATATATTTTATTATTGTATTAAATGCATTTCATTTATGTTTGAGAGCACACAGTATGCTTAACATTTTAAGTATTGTTTCATTTGCAAGTGTTATACTACTTTAAATTAGTAAGCACAGTGGAGTAGATTATTGTTCTGTAATTAGTTTAATTGCTTTATTAATATATAATTAAGTATGGGAGGGGCATTATTTATTGTATTTAAACTTGGGAAAAGTTTGTATGGATGTATTCTGAAGAAGTCTTTTGATGAAAGCGTTAAGTAAAAGGTTTTTACGCTCATATCTTGGCTGGTTTTCTCTAGTGTTCCAGTGTTTGCTTCATAGTTTTTTGTTCACTGGTGGTCGTCTTTTCTTAGGTATGTCCTCCAAGTTGTCTTTGATGATAATTAGTGCTCTCCGTTACCAAGAAAAAAGGAGGGGCATAATGAGTTTGCTTTGTATGGTGGGAAATTCAAACTATTCCATCTAATAACATTTCCAATTAGAAGCATGCACACCATATCTGGTACCATGTGAGCAAGGTGCTCAAATGAAAGGTGCATTCTTTTTGTGCAGCTTAATATTCTTTATTTTATTTATTGATGGATTGATTGATTGATTGATTGATTGATTGATTGATTGATTGATTGATTTTGCAACACCAAGCAAAAACAGCAGTGCAAAACAGGACATAACTAAATTGAGACTACTGAAATAAGACTCCCAACATCAAATCGCCTTCCCATTCCCTTGCTCGTGCCATTGTTGTCCACATATTTGTACGGTAGTAACTATGATCACTTTGTCTTACTCAGAGACCAATTAGAGTAAGTTGCTAATAAGTACTTCAGTGCATTTTGATAGGCGCAACTTCACTCTAGAGTTTATTAATAGGTGAAAAGTTAAGCTTGACATCTCCCAGTCTTGCAGCTGTGGAACATCTGCCTTTCCCAGTTGTTAGCAGCAACCACTAAACCTGTCAGTGAGATAATGTGCAAAGCCTGCCAACATTGTATACCACTACCTGTCAATTCTTTGGTTGAAGTCCTCAAATTGACTAAGTGAGCAGCTCTGTAGCAACAGTTCTAAATCACTGCCATTTCCCCACACAATGCAGGAGATATTGGTCCTTGTTATAACATTGTTAAGAAAGGCAAAAGTGAAATATATATTATTGCAAAAACTTTGATAAGTTGTCTTCATTTCAGCTGTTGGACTAACAGCAGTTACCTCAGGTCACATCTCCTGTAGATTTGCTAGCTCTGAGATATCACTTCATACAACTCTCAGTATCTAAGCATCCTCTCTTTCTGAGGAAAGATTTGCAAACACAGACTATACCTGTCTAAAGATGACTCCACTCTGAACTGCCTTAGTGAAGTGGTCAGCTTGTCATTCCATGGAACACAGGACCCCATGTCCTTCACAATTATGTGATGTAACTGATAAACTTATTGACAGAATGGAGTCTTCCAGGAGACCCACTTTCACCCTCAGTGGCTCACCAACTGCAGTGTGTTATTTCATTTCAGTCTTGCACTAACCAACTTCCCTCCGAGGCTCTAACACCCACTCACTCATTCTTCACCAGGGCATTAAACCGAAGATTACCGTAAACTGGCTGATCAACATAATTTTCATAGTGTAGTTCAGTTATCCCACATACATTAGTCTAACACTTCAGATCAAGACCCACTGGGTAGCTTCTCCTTTTTGGTGGCAGGAGTTTCATCCCTATGTAGAAAAGAGAGCCACAACAAACACCTTGACCCGATTAGGGATTATATGCTCTATCTCTAACATATGAGGCTCCATGCTTTGTCTCCTCTTCACCTATAGTCTCACTGTAGAGATGATAACAAAGCTAAGGTAATATACTTCCAAGTTTAGTAAACTCATCCCTTCCACAGTTAGAACCTTCCATTCCAAATGTTTGTAAGCCAGATAAGGTCTTGGCTCTTAACAATGAAATGTGCAGAAGCCTCAGTAAAGTCACAAACCAGACTCTACCCAAGCCTAGGCCAGAATTTATTTGTAATGAAATGCCATTCAGGGTATCATATACATTTGGCCATGTTCACTCGACTGACCGGTAATAAGGAAAAGACTGTCATAGGTTCACAGGTGATTACTAGGCTAATGGCACAAGAGCCTTTAAAAGCCTAGCCAATAATGCCCAGGATATGACAATATTATATCTTAATTCCCAAGATATAGGATTGGGTAGTATCAGGGTAGTGAGTCTTTGGATATTAGATCCCTGAGTCAATTTACAATTTACAGACTGCATTTGTCCATAAGGAACATGGACAGTACCTCAGGAGTGACTTTATGCTTCCCCACCCATGTCCAGTGCCCCAAGCCACTAGGAACCTTAAGTCTAATCACATCAAGAATGGTAGAACACATGACACCCTCTTCTGTGTCACTCACAATTATTTTATTCCTTGGCATACCCATAAGTGCTACTGCTCAGCTTCTCAGCAACTCGCAAATCTTAAATGCAGCTTCATCACTTTGACCTACATGCTTTGTAGGAGTGGCCAAATTTCTAAGACTGTCATTGCTCATGGGTCATCTACTCAGCTACCTCAGTAAGGATACACTGGAGCTATGTGATCTGCAGAATAATGCTTGTGAATCAAGGATATTTCACAAACATTGTTTATTTTGTGATCCACCTTCAGCACCAGAATCTTGACCAGCAAGTTGATCAGATGATACCAGGTTCATCCTTTTGCTGCAGAATAGGAGTGATGATGGTGTCCAAAAACTGGGGAGGCAGCACTTTGCCTATAAACAGGTTGTTATATAGCCTGAGGAGGAGGTTAAGGACAAGTTCCTCACTCAGTACTTTGTAAAGTTTAAAACTAAAACTATCCATCCCTAAAGTCTTACCAGATTTTAAAGCACTGATAGTCTGGATCAACTTCTTCTTTGGAGATTGTGGCTCTGAGGAGTTGAGATTCTTCATCATTTAAGTTAAACACCCATCTTTCTCACAAATATTATAGCTTGGTTTCTCCCAAAATGTCTATATTCTTCCAAAATGATGACTAGATCACCTCAAGTGAGCTAGAATTCTTAACTCAGACCAACCCTAGAATACCGACAATTTTCGGTATTCCTAAAAATCACAAGAGTACAATAGATCCACTGCTTAGGCCAATTGTGAATGCCTGGCCATCAAAAACATTTACTTTGGCAAAATTCATAGATTTTCACCTAAAAGGTTGTTTAGAAAAATTCTTACACATAATAAAAGATTCATGGGACTGTTTGAACAAAATTTAAAAATAACTATATGCAGACCATTTAGTGTTTGTGACAATAGATGTCAAAGATCTCTTTACTTCAATTCCCCATGATGATGGGATTGAATAATTTTGTGATGTTTTATGGCAGAATATAAGCAATGACCATACAAGGGTATTAATGTTCAGGACATTGATGGAGATGGTGTTGCATAACAATTTTATTGTATTTGTCCGCCAATTGTTTAGACAGAAGACAGGAGTGGCAATGGGGACCACTTATGCCCCCTTTTTTGCAAATAACGTATTAGCCTAATAGGAAGTGACCTGTCTTCCCCTCTCCTTTATTCCAGTATTGTCAATTCTACGGATGAAACCTGGACGGTTTCCTTATTTTTTGGGAAGGAACGCAAGAACAGTTAGATGAATTCTTTACATTTTTGAATACAAGTACTTCCTTTCTTAGGTTCTTAGGTTCACCATGGAAATACACCAAGATACAGTACACTTATTAGATATTCAATTCATAAAGATACAATAAAGAATGGCTTTATGTCTACACTATATAGAAAGCCAACTTACGCGGACATATTGTTACATTTCCACAGTGGACATCCTATCAGCCAAAAAAGAGCATTGATAAAAGGACAATGTGTACGTTTAGTGTGTATGATAAGTGATATTATGAATTATGAAAAGGAAAGGGATATTTTGAGGGACTTGCTCCTAAGGAGTGGGTATCCCTTTAATTTTGTAGACCCAATACTTGAGGAGATTACCATGAAAAGAATTAATGGTCATTTTTTTCCACTGCTGGGGACTGGAGATGATGGAATGACGCAAGTTAGACAGGCCCCAACACAGGTGGTCAACACCGTTAATATATATAGGCATGCAATGGTGTTGTCATTTAAGTTTTATGACATCAAGGATATTATGTACAAGAATTGGAGTATATTTGAGCCCCAAAATGAACATTTGAAGAAGGTGGAGGACAAACCATTAATAGTATATAAAAAAGATAAATGTCTAAAAAAACCTAATAGAAAGTGGAAAAAGTGACACTAACAAAGGAAGAATGAAAAAATGTGTGCATTGTCATCAATGTCCCTTTATATTACAGGGAGATAGTGTCCATATTAGAGGTTTTGGAGACATTAGGTTAAAACACAAATTTAACTGTAATAGTATATTAATAGTATATATACCCATCCGTCAGTGTTGCGGACAATTTTATATAGGTAAAACTATTAATGCTTTTATAAAAAAAGAATATATCAACATGGATATGACATTAAAACAGGCAACACAAACAATGCTTTGGCTAAGCACATAATAGAAAACCCTGGACATAATTTTAGGTTATTAGCTTATGATCAGATCAATAAATGTATAGTAGGGGGTCCATATTAATTGTTGTTTCAATAGAGAGAACTTATGTGGCAATTGAGAGTTAATGCCACTAAGCCCCAGGGACTTAATGACATGGTACCAACTTCTAGTTATTTAAAATTAAAAGCAGGGTACCATCTGTAGTAGCCTATTATCATTGGGTACTAAAAAACAAAGTGTTTCTCAACATTTTGGATGGAGGAAAATAGATAATAAATAACAAACAAACAATAAAAAATAAGAAATAAAAATTAAGCAATATGTTTGTGAATGGGTGCTATGTATTTGACTTCAAACAGTAACATTGTTGGTATTTTTGGTTCCATGTATAAATATAAATACATAAAACTTTTTAGTATAGAGCATTTTAGAAATGCAATGTTTTGGTATAAAAATGTGTAGGGAGTGTGCACACACATATGTGTGTGAGGAGGGGATGCATATACATATACATTTATGCAATTATTTACATTCAGATTTTAAATACATTTTTAAATAAAATGTTTGTATAATTTTGGGGCATGTTAAAATATGGTAACGGTTTCAAAAGCGTGGATCCTTTTGAAATTTTAAAATCTTAAACTTTGTATTATGCAACTTGCCATGTGATCTTGTCATGTGATTTTATGATTATAAAAGGAAGTGACAGTGCATACTTCCTTATTCTGAAGAAGTCTATGTGCGCTCACTGACAAAAATGCTCAATAAATTGTGAAGTCTTGTCAACCAGGTGTCGCTTTCGTGGCATTGTTCCTACTCTTCCAAAATGTCTGTGCTTAGTGACATATAAATCCCACTAAAATATCACATGAACTCCTTTACAAAGCTATAAATTCATAGGTTCATAGGAAAATGCTAGGCTAGGTGCCCTTGCAGGCCATTTTAAGCTGAGCCAATTTCCCTTTTTGTGCTTGAATTAAACTATCCCATTGATATTTTACTGGCCTTACCCATCACATGTCCTATAATTATATATTACCCCTAGGGAGAACAACTGAGATGATACCATAGATAATTTGAGGGAACCCACGCCTCTCAGAGCTGCCGGAGCCCATTTGTATCACAGGAGACAACTCTAGGGTAAGCTTTCTATTTCCATCCATAGATGCAAGTTGTGCTTGAATATGGATAGATGAATTGGAGCACCTAAATGGAAATTAGCTGGGCTTAAAATGGCCTACAAGGGCAGCTAGCCTAGTATATTCCTAGGAATCTAGGAATCTATAAGATTATTGGTTTCATTGAACTCTTTTATGCAGGAACTGTATGACTCTAACTATCTGCAGTCAGCATTTCTCAACTAAACCAAGTCCTCCACAGAGGTCATTCATGGCTTCTCCATCTTTTTGTATATTCATTCCAGCACCCTTCTTGAGAAATTATGGGTCCAGAATTGCATTCCATTTTTAGTAGCACAATGGGCTGCACTTCCATATAACATACAGATTATATAAGAGATGGGACAAACTAAGAATTGCTTAGGTTTGAGCTATAACATAGCTCAGCGAGAAAATTAACTTCACATAGAGTAGCCCTTCCCACTATATCATTCTGTCACCATTCTCAAACACCTTCTCTTTTGCCAACCAACCAATCTTACCACTAATGAACAAGGTTACCTTTCATCCAGCATGGGAGCCCAGGAACATGCAGTAGGATGAAAATTCTTTCCACATAACCTGTACTAACTTACTTTGTGGTGCATGTGTTCCCTCAGCTTGTCTAGACTACGCCCCAAATCTTGAAGCAGAGCTTAATGAGAGTTCCTCTTGACCTTATCCCCAAGACAACTGACGTTGGTTCCTAACAACTTAACCTTTTCCAGTTTCAAGCTCAAATGCCTGTGCTTTTCTTTTATAAGGTGCCACTGGCAGAAGGAAAAAACACTTTTTCTCTATTGAATATCCTAACCCTGCTAACTATGTGTAATAATATTGCCATATCAACCAACAGGAAGTTGCAAAGGAGTAGATGCTTCATGCAAAGATGCTTATCAGACATGCAGCCTTCCCTCAGACTACATCAGCCAAAAAAGCCAACTACCTATGACACTACACAGGTGAGCAGTGCCTACACCCACCCAATGTTCAGTGAATTGTCCTGCTCAATAGAGAACATAACATCTCCAAGAACTCCAGATCCGCCTGCCTAGACATTGCACCCAGTGGTCAGATATCCACTGCAGTGCTCTGCTCATTGCCACCATATTATAGCATCTCCCTAGCTAACTGCATCCAGCAGTAGTCAAAACATAAATTACAAACATCCTTCAGTCTGTTATCCCACCAGTGGCACAGATTATTCTATAAAAGGACTCCACATCACTACAGAACCACAACACAACCAACTCAATTGGTTACTTAGTAGGAAGCACTCACATGTTATGGAGGAGTGGTCCAAGTACTTATTTCATGGAAATTCAGTGCTCTAATGAAGGGTGGGGTGCAGAGTGTATAGTACTTCATTACTAGCCATGTATACCTACCAGCTGGCAGTCTGGTTTACTCGAGTATACATCTAACAATCTTTCCCTCACCTTCCACCAACAGCAGCAGTAGTTCATAATGCTTTCATTCACTGCAGGGAATGCCAGGCTGAGACCCCATTCCAACTTCAAGTCCACCTCAGTGTCTTAATGTTCTCAATGCTACAGAGACAATATAGTGCATAGGGATCACTGCTGAGGCACTACACAAATGTTCAACTACACCATACAGACATCAGCTGCTTTAAACACCTCTGTTCCCTAAATACTTTGATATGGTGCACCAAAGACAAATGGCTGTTCTGATAGCTACATGGTACACAACCAGGCAAGATCTAGAACAAACTATGGGTTTGCCCCTCCCTGCACATAACAACTCAATGCAAATGTAGCTACTTTCAGGACAGAGTGGCCACTTTATTACCACTGTAGATACACAAGTAGTGCAGGGAGACTATGTCCACATAGTCATTGGTAAGGTGACACCCAAAATTATGTTTTCTACATGGTTAGAAACTAACAATAAAAAACAAACCTAAGATTGCTAATTTTGTAGAGTTTTAATTGCATTTACTGTTTAGGGCTACATACTCAAGTGTGTTAGCCTTTTCTGTGTTTATTTACTGTATTATTACATTGTTTATCCTGTTTTAACAAAAAAAAAAAAAAAAAAAAAAAATACTATCTTGTTTGCTTGTTTCCCACCTTTCTTAGCTAGTATAGTCCAGATCCAAGGCTTTGCTGGTTTCAAGACTTTATTTTCTGTGTTCAGAGGTATCCAGACCTTGCTGTGGTTGAGAGAAGTCCTACTGCTTAAAAGTGGGAGTGGTGAGCATTGTACTGCCTATCTAAAACTAGAGGAGTGGTTTCCAGCTCTGAATTTGTAATTTTATTAGCCATTTTGGGATGATTTCTATCCCTTTCAACTTTCTGGCTTAAAAATGCATGTGTTTGTGCATTTCTAGCATTGTGCAGCATGGCTGGGCTATGATTAAACTATTCCAGGTGCCAGAAAGTCTGCTCTTCAAATTCTCCCTTAGAACTAGCTGGTTTCTCAGTAATAGCACTAAAATCTGAACCCCTGTAACTAGCACTTGCTCTAGAACCTAATGGAAAGCACTAGGAAGCCTCAAACTAATGCGAGCACTCAGCTCTCCTTGTTAATAAGGAGAAATTAATCGTAGGCACTAAACAGCCTATAATTGCAAAGTACCTTGCAGAGGTAAGGGAAAACAGCTCTTGTACTTTACAAAAAAGCATCTAAACAGGCATGTCCAAGGGTCAGCTTCTGGTGGTTTCTCCTGTCCACCTGGTGAATCTGGGCATACTGGGGCAATGCAGCAACTGCCTCATGTACACAGACAACCCTCTCCTCCTGCCACCCAACACTACAACCTGTGAGAGATGCACTTACATATCCAAACTGGAAGCAAAGCTCTCTCCAGCGAAGATTGTGCTAGACAGTCAAGAGGAGAAGGTTAACACCTGCACTACACCTCAAGCAATTCATAGCCCTTCAAAACCCACACCATCAGCATCCACACATAGCAACACTATAACCACATATGCTGAGGCCCTTAACATTAACCTGCCCGAGCAACAAGGACCACCGAAGATGAAACGCAAACAAACACCAGTCACAACCAAAGTGACACATAGCTCACAGCACCAGTGTGCCACCCAAAAACAGCCCCTAAGGCAAGACAATGTACCCAACACTTTAGTCATATGTGACTCTATAGTCAGGCACACAGATATCCCACTCACCTGGCTGAGCAAGGAGAAAATTACAGTCAGCTGCCTGTCAGGTACCAGGATCCGCCACATAATGCATGCACTCAAGTCACTCCATAACAAGTACAGATACAACTCTGTCATTTTCCATTTTGGAGTGATTGACTTGAGATGTCCCTCCCTGAACTACATGAAAAGAGACATGGAAGAGCTCTCAGATCATGTGGCCCAGGCAGGTATGACCCTAACCCTGAGTAGCATCCTGCCTTTGCCCAGAATGATACCACAGTATAAGGACACAATGATTGACTTCAACAATTGGCTAAGCTTCTGGTGTCATTCAAAGGGGATCCAGTATCTGTCTGCCTGGGATGACATGATCGACAAATCACGATGCTTTGCCAGAGATAGCCTGCACCTGTCACCCCTGGGATTCAGATTACTGGCTAAAGCTCTTGCCACCCCTATAGTGCCTTTTTTAGGCAAGGCTCACATGACAAAACCACCACCATGAGAGATTCAAGCATGCAAAATCTGAGGGTAATGCTACTCAATGCTAGAAGTCTAAACCTCAAAATGCACTCTCTCGAGGCAATCCTAAAAATGGAGAACATCGATATCTGTGCAGTAACTGAGACCTGGTTCAAGACTCCAGATAGTACCACTGCAATACCAGGCTACAACTCTTACCACACTTTTCGGCCACCAAACCAAGACAGAAACACTAAAGGTGGAGGAGTGTCCATATTTACCAAGGATATTCCCACCTCCAGGCTAGTTGCCCAACACAATGCATCTGAAGTTCTCCAGGTGCAACTAACACTAGGTAAGATTGCAATCCAAATTGTAGCTTGCTACAGATCCCCCACCATGCCCCAAGATTCTCACTACACCTTTCTAAACATACTGCAAAATATTAAGATACAACCAAACACCCTAATACTGGGTGATTTCAACTACTCTGCCATTAACTGGGAAAAAAGGTGGAGGAGTGCCCATATTTACCAAGGATATTCCCACCTCCAGGCTAGTTGCCCAACACAATGCATCTGAAATTCTTCAGGTGCAAACTAACACTAGGTAAGACTGCAATCCAAATTGTAGCTTGCTACAGATCCCCCACCATGCCCCAAGATTCTCACTACACCTTTCTAAACATACTGCAAAATATTAAGATACAACCAAACACCCTAATACTGGGTGATTTCAACTACTCTGCCATTAACTGGGAAAACTGCTCGAGTACCAACATCTTTTCCCAACAGTTCTTGGAATTCATAAATTCCAACACCCTGGATCAACTAATCCATTGTCCCACCAGGAGCTCCAATATCCTAGACCTGGTCATTACCAATATGGGAGATACATGCTCCACACCAGTGGTCATCCCCTCATTGGTCAGGTCTGACCATAAGCAAATCACCCTTGACATCCACATTCCACCCCCACCCTCCAGTAAGGAAACCTCCATAAAAAAACTTCTCCAAAGCCAACTTCATACTACTTAAGTCAGAAGTGACAAACTTAATGGCACCCATGCAGATGGGAGCTGAAAGTTTGACTACTGAATTCTACACTAAGGCACTGTATGAGCACATCCACTCATCCATGAATCATACCATACAACAAAAGGAAGAAACTGTTGCAGAAAAGAGAAAAATCCCAGGATGCCAAAAACTCCCTTACCAGCCTCAGTAAGAAGCTGAGATCCCTCATAAAATCCTCCAAAGCTAGTTACGAAAATAAAATTGCCAAAGATTCCAAAGACAACCACAAGGCATTCTATAGTTATATCAAGAATCTAAATGGCAATGCTCAGATCTGATCTGAGCTACAACAGAATGTCATTAAATATACTGATCCTAAGGATATTGCCAATATCCTGACAGATCGATTTAGTGCCAACTTCTCCCCTCTCTCACAATCTAAAGGGCTTGTCTCAATACCAAAAGATTACCAAATTCTGGTAATCACGACCACACATGTAGAAGCCGCACTCTCCAAAGTTAAGAATACAGCATCCATGGGACCAGTTGACATCCCGGGCTGTGTACTACATGAACTACAAAATGAACTGGCACCTCATCTAAGTGTCATGTTTAATAATAGCCTCACCTCAGGCTTCAAGGGTCAGCTTCTGGTGGTTTCTACTGTCCATCTAGTGAATCTGGGCATACTGGGGCAATGCAGCAACTACCTCATGTACACAGACAACCCTCTCCTCCTACCATGCAACACTACAACCTGTGAGAGATGCACTTACATTGCCAAACTGGAAGCAAAGCTCTCTCCAGCCAAGATTGTGCTATACAGTCAAGAGGAGAAGGTTAGCACCTGCACTACACCTCAAGCAACACATAGCCCACATAGCCCTTCAAAACTCACACCATCAACATCCACACATAGCAACACTATAACCACATATGTGGAGGCGCTTAACATTAACCTGCCCAAGCAACAAGGACCACCGAAGATGAAACGCAAACAAACACCAGTCACAACCAAAGTGACATATAGCTCATAACACCAGTGTGCCACCCAACAACAGTCCCTAAGGCAAGACAATGTACCCGACACTTTAGTCATAGGTGACTCTATAGTCAGGCACACAGATATCCCAATCACCAGGCTGTGCAAGGAGAAAATTACAGTCAGCTGCCTGTCAGGTGCCAGGATCCACCACATAATGCATGCACTCAAGTCACTCCATAACAAGTACAAATACAACTCTGTCATTTTCCATGTTGGAGTGGTTGACTTGAGATGTACCTCCCTGGACTACATGAAAAGAGACATGGAAGAGCTCTCAGATCATGTGGCCCAGGCAGGTATAACCCTAGCCCTGAGTAGCATCCTGCCTTCGCCCAGAATGATACCACCATATAAGGACAAAATGATTGACTTCAACAATTGGCTAAGCTTCTGGTGTCATTCAAAGGGGATCCAATATCTGTCTGCCTGGGACGACATGATCGACAAACCACGATGCTTTGCCAGAGATGGCCTGCACCTGTCACCCCTGGGATTCAGATTACTGGCTAAAGTTCTTGCCACCCCTATAGTGCCTTTTTAGGCAAGGCTCACATGACAAAACCACCACCATGAGAGATTCAAGCATGCAAAATCTGAGGGTAATGCTACTCAATGCTAGAAGTCTAAACCTCAAAATGCACTCTCTTGAGGCACTCCTAAAAATGGAGAACATCGATATCTGTGCAGTAACTGAGACCTGGTTCAAGACTCCAGAGAGTACCACTGCAATACCAGGCTACAACTCTTACCACACTTTTTGGCCACCAAACCAAGACTGAAACACTAAAGGTGCAGGAGTGTCCATATTTACCAAGGATATTCCCACCTCCAGTCTAGTTGCCCAACACAATGCATCTGAAATTCTCCAGGTGCAACTAACACTAGGTAAGACTGCAATCCAAATTGTAGCTTGCTACAGATCCCCCACCATGCCCCAAGATTCTCACTACACCTTTCTAAACATACTGGAAAATATTAAGATACAAGCAAACACCCTAATACTTGGTGATTTCAACTACCATGCCATTAACTGGGAAAACTGCTGGAGTACCAACACCTTTTCCCAGCAGTTCTTGGAATTCCTAAATTCCAGCGCCCTGGATCAACTAATCCATTGTCCCACCAGGGGCTCCAATATCCTAGACCTGGTCATTACCAACATGGGAGATAGATGCTCCACACCAGTGGTCACCCCCTCATTGGTCAAGTCTGACCATAAGCAAATCACCCTTGACATCCACATTCCACCCCCACCCTCCAGTTAGGAAACCTCCGTAAAAAACTTCTCCAAAGCCAACTTCATGCTACTTAAGTCAGAAGTGACAAACTTAATGACACCTATGCAGATGGGAGCTGAAAGTTTGACTGCTGAATCCTACACTAAGGCACTGTATGATGACATCCACTCGTGCATGAATCATGCCATCCCAAATAGAACCAAGACACTCTCCTCCAAAAAAAGGAAGCCAATCTGGTGGTGCCCTGCCATAAACAAACTATGCAACAAAAGGAAGAAACTGTTGCAGAAAAGAGGAAAATCCCAGGATGCAAAAAACTCCCTTACCAGCCTCAGTAAGAAGCTGAGATCCCTCATAAAATCCTCCAAAGCCAGTTATGAAAATAAAATTGCCAAAGAGTTCAAAGACAACCACAAGGCATTCTATAGTTATGTCAAGAATCTAAATGGCAATGCTCAGATCTGCTCTGAGCTACAACAGAATGTCATTAAATATACTGATCCTAAGGATATTGCCAATATCCTGGCAGATCGATTTAGTGCCAACTTCACCCCCCCTCACTCTCCAAAGGGCCCGTCTCAATACCAAAAGATTGCCAAATTCTGGTAATCACGACCACACATGTAGAAGCCGCACTCTCCAAAGCTAAGAATACAGCATCCATGGGACCAGATGTCATCCCGAGCTGTGTACTACATGAACTACAAAATGAACTGGTACCTTACTTAAGTGCCATGTTTAATAATAGCCTCACCTCAGGCTTCATGCCCACTGAGTGGTGCACAGCTACAGTTATCCCACTCCACAAGGGGGGATCCACCTTGGATCCTGGGAACTATCGTCCCACCAGTCTGATGAGCCTGACCTGCAAGGGCATGGAACGTATTATCATGGAACTTATAAACAAAGACATTGACCTTGCCAAGGCCTTCAACACCATCCCCAACTCTGAAATCATAGATAAACTTACTAAACTGGGCATAAATCCCTACGTCACTAGATGGGTTGCCAACTGGCTTACTGACAGATCCCAGATTGTAAAAGTAGCCAACTCCAAATCCAGCTCCAGACAAGTGACAAGTGGAGTACCTCAGGGTTCAGTCCTGGGACTACTCTTGTTTGGCATCTACTTCTCTGAAGTACAGGCCAACACCAACAGACTCTGGCTAAGAAAGTTCACAGATGACTGCAAACTGGGAGCCATTATTGAATCCCCAAATGATGTGGACATCCTACAAAAGGGCCTTACAGAAACAGATGCTTGGTGCCAGAGCCATGGGCTCAAGCTTAATGCCAAGAAATGTATAGTTATCCCCTTGGGAAAAAACATGTACCCATGAATTACCACATAGGTGGCAGTACACTAAACACTGAAAGTGTGATGAGAGACTTAAGGACACAGGTGGACAGTGGTCTCACCTTAGATAGCCACATTGCCACAACAGTCAGGAAATCCTTCTATGTGGCACACCTCATCACTAAGGGCTTTTCATCAAGTAAAAAGGAGGTCATTGTCCTACTGTACTCATCCCTCATTAGACCCATTATAGACTACAATGCCCCATTTGGTATGTACCTCACAAGACATCTGCAACAGCTGGAAAGGCTGCAGAAATACCTCACTAAAAGAGTCACAGGCCTAAAGCAGATGCTCTATGCTGACTGTCTAAAAAAGTCCAGCTATACTTTGTGGCATATCTTCTACTCAGAGGCAATCTCTGCTTAACATACAAGGCCATGTCAAACCCTGAGCTGTTGGACATGCTCCACTTAAAGAAATCCCAATCCCTCAGATCCACACCGGATCTAAACCTTGTCATCACAATGAGGAAAAACATGCTGGAGGGATAGCTTCCTGACCCAGAGACTTCCCATACTCTGGAATAGACTGCCCATACATGTCAAGCAGAGCACCTCCTTGGCCCTCTTCAAAAGGTACTTTGACGATTGGATGGGAGATAGGATATTCACCCCGGAGATCACATCAGTCACCCTGCTAGACAGGAGTCCAGGGAAGTAAATATTGTGGGAAGAAATATCCGGGGAATTGTTTGGCTAGGCTTGTATAGGTGCTAGGGCCGATAGCCTAGTACCAACCTATGAACCTATGAACCTATGATAGGTAAAAGCAATATAAACAATGTAAATAACAATGAATTACAAGCAAATCAAAATTAACCAGTAAAAGTAGTAAAATTATTCAAAAACTATTACAAATAAATATGACTTTGGGAACCACTTGAAATTACCCTCTCAGCCACCTAAATAGTAAGTTTCAGATGCATGGATCTTGATACACAAAAGCCCAAACAACAGAAGATTCATGCCACACTGCTGTAACCACCAGCAGTCCCTGGGGCACAGCACTGCGCATGTGCATTATGGGTAATTAGAATGAAGATAATTTAAACATGGAAACTTTCCAACATTTTCCTGTAAAAAAAGAGTCATTACCCACTTATATAAATGCATAGCTTAGAGCATTTTTCTTGGTCGTATCTGCACATTTATTTTAAATCCAACTACATTAATCAGAACCTGTAAGGCAGAAGGTTATCTTGCCTGGAAATTGATAGACATTGACACTAGTTTGTTCTACACTTTCTTGTGTTCAGCTTTTTTGGCTTTTGGCTAACGTTCCAGGCAGCACATCTAGTGTATTTTGTAGCTTTACACTATTCCAGAGACTTTGATGCAGCTACTTGGTATGTAATAAAATATCCTGGTGAGTAAAGTAGTTGAAAAAAAATCATAACCAAAGGGCATGGAGGGAGCAGAGGAAGCTGCTCTGAGCTAATGAGCTCAGTGGGCATGTTACTTAATAGAGGATGAAGCTTATTAGGTGGGGCTCACTATATTAGTGAATGCCAGATTGGGTAAAGGCAATCGTCTACCATCATCTCCCCACAAACTTCCATGAAGTTGTTGCATTGTGACAGACTCAAAAGATTTACTCTCTTATTTTTCTACTGTTGCTGCTAGGCTTGTCTCTGATTTTTCTAACTTTTCCATATGAAAAACAAAATCTACTACATCTGCCAGTTGATAGTATAGTCCTAATGTGCCCCACTAAGTGGCCTATGTATAAACATTTAAAGAAACCATCAAGTCCGTCAAACAAGAAACCATTTGCAGGAATCTATTTTCCAACATGACAACTGTGTCTTAGCTCTGTTTGTCCACTGCTGCTTAAACATTAAACCCATGCTACAACATGGCAGACTGCACCTCCATATTCTTTTATTTTTTGAACAACATGGTGAAAATGCTATATCAGTACTGCTACAAAATGGCCTACTACTACCACTGCAGAATGCTGCACCACTATTATCATACACCTTCACCTTGCCTAGGTCTTGACAGGTATCCAGAGACAGCTAACTTAAGAGCTTATAGGTTACAACACTTGGAGTAATACTGAGAGGATACTAACAGAAAGAGCCTCACTTGAAGGTTATCATGCAGCTTGATGCTTGACTAGAAATGATCTTAATGAAATAAACTACCATGTAGGTGCACCTCTAAGGGTAAAAGGTAAGTAAGCCACAAACTGCAAGAAATGTAAAGGTTAGAATAACAGCACATTATTATATTAGTGTTGAGATATGTGTTTTAAGATAAGTTCAATAACATTTTTAAACCTCTTTATTGAATTATCACTTGTGACATAGGCAGACATGTTTATATACAAGTATTCAAACCATATGGTTCTATGTTTAGCTATCAAAAACATAAATCCTCAAACAGCTAAATATCGTACAGAAAACATCATTATGGTACATTACCGAACATGATTAACTGCATAAAAAATTAATTTAATGAACATACTTGACCAACTTCGCAAAAGCAACCAACCAAGGTGGGGAGATTTGCCTCCACACCCCCCAGTGTGGGGGGCTGTGCCCCCCAACTATATATACTAAATCCAAGATTGCACTACAGTGGGGAATAGGGCAAATATAAAAGGTTTCCTTCACTTACCTTATGCATCGTGTTACTTTCTGGTTGTTGGCCAACTATGGCTATTCAATGAATTTATTTTTTCGCTATTACTCAGGTTTGGTAATGTTCCATAATGATGTTTTCCATACAATATTTAGCCATTCGAGGGTTTATGTTTTTGATAGTCAAACATAGACCCAAACCATATAAACAAGGTCACATTTACAAACATTATAGGATATGTAACAATATGTGTGATGTATAATCTAAACAATATAACATAAAATATTCAATTTCCACCTTCTCTTAAACCTCGTTCCTACCCCAGAACATTTTTGTACCTGCATTATTCCCACAATTTCCATTTTTTTTCTATGTAATTTACTCATACTTTTTTTTAAAGGTCCCATTTCCTGTTATTTTACCTCCATTACAATATTCACTACTTCAAGTATAGTTGGCTTAGATTTTGATTTCCATTTTCTAGTAACTGCTTTATTGGCAGCCATCAGAATTAAACTTTACAAGGCCTTACTGTGTCTAGGCACTTCAGATCCTGTATCCCAGCTCAAAAAAATTAATTTCCTTAGTTACACTCATTTGCTCACCCAGTATTCCTGACAGAGTATTCCGCACAGATTTTCTAAAGTCTGCCAACTCATTACATTCCCAAAACATATGTCCCCATTTACCTCTTTCGTTCCCATCAC
The DNA here is from genome assembly GCF_019279795.1 of Protopterus annectens. Lineage (NCBI taxonomy): Eukaryota > Metazoa > Chordata > Ceratodontiformes > Protopteridae > Protopterus > Protopterus annectens. The sequence goes on from NC_056735.1 coordinate 1,326,854,954, forward strand.
ACGTCCAACATTTCCATCTACCAGAGGAAAAATTATTTGGAGTCTACTTAAAAATTGTCTATGCAAACACTTCTAGGCAAGAATTTGTACATGGTGTTCCATTGTATTTCTGTTTTTTTGGTATAGTTATCATGCAATATTTTTTATGCCCTACTAATTATCCATTTTTAAAGGAGCTTCTGTTCTAGATTCAATTAAAAATTCAAAAAGTGCAGATCTTTCATTTAGAATTTCCCTATCCCTTTCTGTTTGCTTATACTTAGATAGCTATCCCTAGTAGGGAAGGCAATCACTACCCTGCAAAACCAACAAATGTCTTCATGGTCTCTTCCCATTCTATTACCTTTCCTTCTCTAAGTATTTGTTCTCAGTACCTTAGTTCCTTTGCCAGCTTATTCCAGTAAATTCCAGTCCCCTCATTTCAATTCTCTATACCCCTAATTGCAGTTATCCTATTGGGAGAATCTCCTTTCTCCATTCCCATTTAGCTTACGTCTTAGTATAGTTTCTGCTACTTTATTAATATTTTATATGACTGCTGTCATTTTCCTTAGAGATCTGCATCCAGAATTCCATTAATTCCTTATTTCTTGAATTACCCCCTTCCATTTCCTCTTCATCCCTTTCCACTTTGAATAGTAGCTTTCTGCTTGTGTTATGTATAAGTGCCTTAGCTGTGTAGTTCTGTAATACTAATTCAAACCAGGTAATCCTAAACCTCCTTGTTCTGTTTGGGAGGTTCAACGTATCCCATTTGATTCTTCCCTCTTTCCCTCCAAAATAAAGTTCTTCAACTCTTTATTAATTACTGGTCACAAATTCTCTTCTGGTTGATAAAAATATGCCTAACCTGTGTATAAAACTAAAAGGACTAAAACATTTTCACTTCTCATAGCTTGCTATTTCTATAGGCAAAACATTCCACTTTTTTCAGTTTTTTTATTACCTTCTCTTCCCACATATCCTTAGCTGCCATAACCAAACCCCTTTGTAATCCTTACTCCTAAATACTTCATTTTATCATGTCTCCATAAATCGGTATTGCTTGACCAATTTGTATGTGGCTACATTGTTTATAGCTATAGACTTTGCTTTACCTTCATTAATTTTATATCCTGAAAAAAATGGAACTGTCTCAGACTATTCCACAACACTGAGATGTCCTTTTCTGGTTCCATCAGGTACAAAACATTTTTGAGCAAGCACTCAAAAAGAGTGGAAGTGGGGAGAGAGAGGAAGTGTTTTAATTAGACTCTGAGATGATTAGATTGTTTCAATAATAATAAAATAAAGTATAAACAATATCACATTGCTGATTGTAAGTCTGAATGCGATTATGGTGAAGTACAAATAATTTTAGCAATTTTTTTAGACTGTGTAACACATGGGTTGGAACTCTGAAAGACATACTGCAAGGGTGAAGCATTAACACAGAAGTTTTCCCCACCACCATAAGCCTTTCTGATTCTTAGGCAGCCCTATCACTGAGGTTTTACAGTCGCAGGGCCACAGCACAGAGGCTGATTTCATAGGCAGAGCCACAGGCTGGAGAAGCAGCTAATGCTAATAAGCCATATGCTCTCTCTCTCTCTCTATCTAAATATATATATATATATATATATATATATATATATATATATATATATATATATATATATATATATATATATATATATATATATATATATATATATATATATATATCCTTCAGAAATGCCAGTGGCTCCCAGTTTGCTCAGTCTCTTAAAATTTTACTAGTGGAAGAAAAAGTGATTGCCATCAAAATGTACACTGCAGGTAAATTCAGCAAAGGTGTGAAAGTTTGGGGGGGGGGTACTAGTCAGTGTATTTGTGCATACACGTGTCTCTAGGGACATGGAGTTGCATGAATGTTTGTGTGTGTGTGTGTGTGTGTGTGTGTGTGTGTGTGTGTGTGTGTGTGTGTGTGTGTGTGTGTGTGCGTGTGTGCGTGTGTGCGTGTGTGCGTGTGTGCGTGTGTGTGTGTGTGTGTGTGTGTGTGTGTGTGTGTGTGTGTGTGTGTGTATGTGTGTCTAGAGGAAGAGGTGTAGCCAGGGTAGGATGAAAGGGTCAGCCACCCCAGGGTTTTAAGGGGCTTAATCTGCAGATACCAGTCAATCAGTGGTGCAGTACGTCTATTCATTTCCATGCTGACATTTCTGAAAGCTGATACAGAGATGAAATCTGATACAACTTTTTGTGGTCAGGACTGAATAGCTTCAGCACTTCCTGTATGGTAAAAGTTGTAGCAAGTAGTTTGTTATAGTTTTTAAAAGTAGGACTTTTTTTTCTGTTTTTAGACCTGAATTAGAGGATTTTTTCTTCTCAGATTTGTGCATTAATGGATGTGGCTTGCTCCTTGGCTTTGTAGTGCTAAATCAGGGAATGCAACTGGGAATGAGATGAACCAGCTATGAATCTGGTAGGGGGTGCATTTGTCAATGTGATGCATGAGTTGCTAGAGGGAAAACTACTGCAGTTATACCTGACAGTACTTGTATGGGGTTACTGTGTGATTCAGAGACATGCTAATGAGACAATAACTGGATCTTTTTCACTGAGGCCATAGATATCTGTAAACCAGATACACTAGAGAATCTCGAAGTACTGAAATGTCAAATTTCAGTACTTTGAGATGGAATACTCAAAAGTGCAGTTACACGAAACTGTATTATGTCAAATGCAGAAATGTCGAATCCGCTATTGTGGTGTCGTATTCGTGATGTGCGGTGTGGTTTGTGGATTTATCTGGGGTTTCAGGTAAGTGGTGTTTGTGTAAGGGTATTGTGTGTGAGTGTGTGTAATGGTGTTTTTTGTGGGTTTGTGTGTTTAGTGTGGCCTTGGAGTTAATATATATAAGTGGGGGGGTGCATGGGGGCTTACGCCCCTGCTTATAGGTAGGGTAGGTGTGTGTGTGTTATGTTGTATTTCTGTGTGCTGTTTTGTTTGTTTTAGTGTAGTTAGGTAGGTGTGTGTGTGTGTGTGTGTGTGTGTGTGTGTGTGTGTGTGTGTGTGTGTGTGTGTGGTTGTGTTTGTGCTATTTGCAGTTTTGGGTGTTCGGGTATGTGAGTGTTCCACTATTCAGTTTTGAAATACTGAAATTCAAAATTTCAGTATTTCAAGATTGTCTAGTGAATCCCTTTAAATTACACTTTGTCACCATTGTGGCAACTGACTGATCCACATTAGGTAATTACCACAAGCAGTGAGCCTTTTTCTGAATCATAGCTACTGTGTTTTTAAGTTCTTCATATTAAAACTCTGGTACTTTTCCTTTTTATTTTCTTAAGTTAATAAGAACTACAACCCAATACAACATAAACAACAGGGCTGGGCAGACTCCTCTGGTCACAGCAACCTCCCATTCATTTAAACTTAAATACCTCCCGTCATATTCTCAAAGTAATCTCTACCTATCAATTAATATTTCTCAACTTGCTTCTCACAAAACATATAAATATCCAGCTCTCATTGCTCACATTTGTATGTTGCTGAGACAATTCACTGTACATTTCCAGATTAATGAGGCCTAGGATAATATGCTCCATAGTTTTACACAGGAGGCTAGAGAGACTAATGAATCTGTAGTTACCAGGGTATGTATTTGGGCCAACCTTGTATAGTGGCACTACAATGGGCCATTTTCCAGTGTGTCCAGGAATGTAACCAGTGGTGAGGCCTAGATTAAAGAGTTTTAGTAAGGGTTCAGATAGCCTATGTTTAGCACCAATAATCAGACAACCTGGTACATTATCAGAGCCCATGTATGACATATTTTCCAAAAGTTATAAATCCAGCTGAATAATTCAATGCCAAGAGATATCATCAACTGCATTAACACCATAATTGCCATAAGTTGATTGCTAAATTATGTATATCTACCCTATAGTTGGCTGTATCTGTGCAATATATTCTCAAGATGTTTGAAATAGAATATATGCAAAATATAAATGGTCAATGCTTTTCATTTTCCCATAAAACATAAGTTCTCAGGTATTATTTTGTATTTCATTAGTGCCTTAACTGATTTTGTTTGTGTCCTAATTTCCAAATAAAGTATGTTAAAAAAGGATATTTATTTCACAATGTCAACCTACATTGGAGTCCTTCTTACAGTCTTGTATGTAATACATCTCATCCTTCCTTCCTAACTTCTAAGCAGTTTTATATATATATATATCATAGAAGTGCTAGAGAATCCTGAAAGCCCAAAATCCTGAAGACCAAAATCCTGAAAGTTCAAAATACTGAAAACTCAAAATCCTGAAAACATACAGGATACTAACACTTAGTATATTCCAGCACAAGTACATGCAGAAACATATTACCCTTCAGCTATATACAGGGGAGCAAGCCCTCCTGCACCCCCTATGTGGGGCATGCACCCCCCACACCCCCTTCTACTTAAATATAGCCACTCTGAGACTGCACTTCACTACACTAAGTGCAATCTTGGAGTTAATATATTTAAGTAGCAGGGGGTGTGGGGGTGCAGCCCCCCCCCACATGGGGAGGTGTAGGTGGGCTTGCCCTCCTGCTTATACTTGGAGAACAGTAATATAGTTTGTGTTTTGTTTCTGCATGTACTTGTGCTGGAATATAGTAAGTGTTGGTATCCTGTGTGTTTTCAGGATTTTGAGTTTTCAGTATTTTGAACTTTCTGGATTTTGGTCGGATCTACTTTTCTTTGTCGAAATTTCATTATTTCGAAAAAGAAAAGTAGAGGACCACTTACGCAAAAGTACACTTAAAAGAAAGTGCATTTTCACAAATATCGGTTTGACAAACTGATAAAAACATGAAAAGGAAACACAAAAAAGCAGTGTTTTGCCCCCTGCACCCCTATATATATATATATATATATATATATATATATATATATATATATATATATATATATATATATATATATATATATTTTTTTTACATGTAACATTTCCTCATCCCATATCATCATATCATGTCTTTCCTAACAAATGTTCTTTTTTCCACGTTTCCAAGAAAATTCCATTGCATCCAGAAAGATACCTATGAAACAAATTGAGATATAACAACTTTACGTATCAGTGAAAAATAACTCTAAACAGGAGGAACATATTTAACCAACTTTTAAATTTATCTAAGTACTAGATGCCTCAGTTGATCAGATTTAGACTGTTTCCCATATCCCAAAAAGAAAAACTCATCAAATTTATGTCTAATTCTTTTATCATAAAAATGCTCACAATGCAGTCCCCATAACTGTGTATGAGTTTTTAGTAATTGTACCATCTTTTCATAACTTATTCCCATAGTTTACCATGTATATAACCTCTACTGCATTTTTATAGACTTTTCCTAAAGATTTGTTATACAAGTGTTGTTTCCATAGTCAACTCACAATATATTAAACGTTTATTTAAAAAAGAGGATACCTAACAGCCATCCATCATATCCATTTTCATCCCTTTTTTCAGCCCAAATACACACAGCAAAATTCCCTAATGCCTGCTATCCTACAGTCGTCAGTACTGTAAATTGTTTAAAATCAGGGTCATATAATAAATTATTGTCTGCATAAGACATCATTGTGGGATTTGCACCCAAATTAAAAAAGTTGCACTTACATCATTTACTTATATATATATATTTATTGATTTTATTGACTGGGAAAGTCAGATTGGGCTGTAAAATCTTTTTAATTTTCAGTGGAGGTATGGAGTAAATAATAGCCAGTTTCTGTACTCATGTAAGACTAAAAGACAATAGAAACTAACAGTGAGGTTTTGAGAACACTTTAATGAATAAAGTATTAGGATTTGCTGGAGGTAAAGGTCATTCAGAGGTGAAGACAAACAGTTTCAGTAAAGTATAATCCTAGTCAGCAAAGCGTATCATAAGTCTATCATCATACAAGTATTATACAATGAAAGATAACTGACATTCAGTGAGAGGTGAATATGTGCACTCTCATTTGTGACAGGTGAACATGCACACTGTCATTTGTGAGAGGTGAATATGCACACCGTCATTTGACAGAAATGCATGAATGTAGAGAGGGAGTGTATATTCATGCTGACTGGCTAAGGAGGTGGAAAATTTGGTATGATGATGAAGGGGAGAATAATTATGTACAGCATGTAGAAAATTAGAATAGAGTTTAGGGGGGTTATTAAAGGGGAAAGTGACAGTGCAGAAGTGCAGCAGAGAAATGGTACAGGAGGTGAGTAGATAGGAGTGGTGGGGAGAAGTATGGAAGAGCAGTAGAAAGAGATAGAATCGGAGGTGAGTGGATGGAACTCTTTAATCAGTTTATTTACTACTCTTTTGAAACATATAAGTGAATACATTATAATCAGAATTTAAAAGTGAAATTTGTCTCCAGTTATTCAAATGTTTCTTAGCTTTCCCTTTTTATATAAGCTTTAATAAGGCTCTACAGCAATCTTTATATAAGGTCTTATGTATTCTATTTTCCACCAAGTTATTCAAAACTTTTAACAGTATTTTCTGCTGCAATGATCCAAGTTATTTATATATAAAAAAAAAGAAAATTCCATCTCCTCCTGCTTGTATAGCTAATTGGAGAACAAGCTTTCTCCAGCAGGGTATTAATGTACAAGTAATGCTGGCTGAAAAATAAGTCCACTGCTTCATGGCAGCATATCAATCCGCAGTGGAGCTCAGACTGAGAAAACGGAATAGCCGCCATTATTTTACACTCACTAAGCAGCACTTCTGCTGTTTAGCGTGTGTAAAATTTAAACAAGTAAAGTAAAATTAAAAAAAATGCTTGTGTATATGTTTATGTCTTTGTGTGAGAATGTATGCCTGTGTGAGTATGAGATAGAGATCGGTTGAGCTATTATTTTACAATGCCTGCAGCATCGGGCCTCATAATCCCCCTGGGTGGGGATTAATTACATATTAACACACACCCTGTTTGGCATTATTGCTTGCTTAAGGCTAGCTGTAGTTTCATATCAGAGGAAAAAGGTTTACTTAATACTCAAATGTCTACATTTAGAGACTATATCTGAAAGTCTTGAAAACTATTGCTTTTTTGAATTTTATTGTATAAACATGAGCAGCTTGTAGTACTTCCTGCATCTTGAATATATATTTCCCTACGTCAATTTATATATCTTCAAGAAAATTCTGATTTCTGTAATTTTTAACATCAAAAATAAAATATGCTTTCTTTTTTTCCCATTTTGATATACATTTTGCCACAGCCAATGTTGTATTCTGTTCTATTCTATTATATTATATTCAGTTCTATTCTATTCTGTTCTAGTCTATTCTATTCTCACACACTTTTAATGTATTTGATGTTAGTGTTGCATCCACTTGTTTTATGCTAGCATTATTGTATGACTTGAACAACAATAATGACTGAGTGATTTTTCTTTCTATATAAATTTTCTATTTGTAATCAATGACATTTTTTTATTTTAAAACAAACATGCCAACCAAAATTTAAAGGCAAATCAGAGACATACATGATCTTTCCACAGTCTGTCTACATATTTATTCAACTCATATATCTTATACAAATCTTCTTGAATGTTATATCTGCCCGGTATGTGTTGCGTACAATTTTTGCTAACCTGTAAATTTACAATAAATGCTGTATGATCACAAAATACATCAAATAATACCCGACCCAGAGCTTTAAACAGTTGTGTAATAGAGAAAAGGTAATCAATGTTATTGCACAAAAATCATGTTCTATATGTATACCCCAAAGTGCCTCTCAAAATTGTTTGTCTAATTAATTCTTACACACCCTAACATCAAAATCTTCACACGTTTTTCTCTTTTAATTTTGTTTCAAATAATAAGCTAGATTTAAAGCTGCTCCCATATGAGATCAAGGATGGCAATTAATCAAATGTTCCCATAATGCCTTTCTTGCTGTTGTCTTTTTCTTCCAGTCAGGGGTCGCCACAGCAGATCAACTGTCCGCTTATGACTGGCAGTGGAGTTTTACTGTGTCGAGTTGCCAGCTCTGTACCTAATCTTCCACAGAAGGCACACACATGCACGCACTCATGCCTAGGGCCAATTTAGAGTGTCCAATCCACCTACTGCATGTCTTTGAGATGAAACTGGAGCACCCAGAGGAAACCCACAAGATCACAGGGAGGACATGCAGACTCTGCACAGAAGGCACCCCAGCCGAGGACTGAACCGGAGAACCTCTTGCTGTGAGGCACAACGCTAACCACTGCACCGCCATAGCCACCCTAGTTACTGTGATAGTGTAAGCATATATATTTATTTATTAATCTCAAAAACTCCTTGATACACACTGTCAAAAATGAATACTCTCTCTGGTTCCATCACATTTAGAAGTATCACTTTCATATCATGAGTTAAAAAAAAATTCTAGGGCAAGTGTCATGACTAAATGAGAAAACAAACAAAAAAAGACTCCATAAATAGTCTGCAGTGCAGTTTTGTTCATTATTCACAATATGTATGATATCTTGAAGGAGCCACATGTTATATGAAGCTTTGAAACCACTTAACAGGACCCTGTATTCTAATAACTGAAGCCCAGCTATTCACATTCAGGATAAGAGCTCTTATGTCACATTCTTAATTTTCCCTTTAAAGTACCTTTTACGCCATGGTTCACCATCTTTCTTCTTTACCTTAACTTCTTCTTTGGCAGACATTACATGTTTCACTTCTCATGTTTCTTTCTGCAGTGCTGAGTATTTATTTGAAATTAAACTACCACATAAGGTATTAGGGGAGGCTCCTTCAACTTGGGGTTGAGTGATATCTCCATGAGAAAATTCTTTATGGTCAGGATTAAAGTCTTCTACCACACTATACAATTAATTTCCAAATTATTATGGGCAATCCATCTAATGGTGTTCTGCTGCTTCACACATTGTACACTGTTTCATACAATTGTCTTTGTTATGTTCAACTTGTTCATACTCTTCCCTTATTTGAACACAGTAGTCTGTATTAAAATGTGCCATTTCCCAACAGAAAAAAACATTTGGTTTTCCACCATAACAAAACACAGACATTATTATTATTATTATTATTATTATTATTATTATTATTATTATAAAAAATGATTAAAAGCAAAACACCAGGACTTGGAGATGGCTTAAAAATCCAGTATAAAAATCTTTATTCAACAGAAGCACTTTCATGGGTCATCCCACTTCTTCAGATGTTGAATACATTTTAAAAACAGTTCTTGGTTTAAATATACACCCTCTTGGGACACATGATTAATAAACCCTACAACATATCATATCTAAATATATATTTTGAAAACAGTCAAACTTGTACTAATTTTAAACATTTCATATTCTTGCTTAACTTAATCATATTCCAGTAATGCGCTTTCAGTGGTGTTCTCCACCTTGCATATTTGATATAATCTCTTACATCTACTTGTATTTCATTTCCTCTTTGACTTGACTTTTTTGAAACATTAATCTCTATAGAAAATATGCAATTACATTAATCCTACTAAATTTAACCTGCATTTTCTTTAATTCATCTTTTAATGCTCACACTTTTTGTGCCCAAACTTCATGTAATACATTTTATCCATGATTCCCTTATACCATGAATTCTAATTTTCATTTTCACCATCTCCCCTAATTTCCCATCTTTTTTATTATTTTCACTATACTCTCTAACCTTCCTATTTTCATATACCTTTCTTCTTTTCAATATGTTTCTGTCATTCAAAAATTCTATATATTTCTCCCATATAATCTTTCCTTATATATTTTCATCCTTTGTTTTTGCAATCATGCACAGTATGAAATATAAACAAGTTGAAGCTAATGTACAGTGGATTCCTTAAACCTATCCGTCCATCTTCTTTTTTACAATACAGCACCCCTCTTTTAATGGGGTTCAACCTTGAACCTCCAAAGTTCCCAACATAATTCCCGAAACTTCTTTTTGTAGACATCTATGAAATATGTATAATTTTCCTTTGTATCCCATTTCCCCAGCATGTATGTATGCCAAATACATTTTTTTTGCAAGTCTCATTTGGAATGCTCCTTATATATTTGCTGCTGTCCTTGTTTCTTCTATTACTTCTCTATACTTTCCTTCCCAAACCTAATCACCAGTATACCTGTCTCATACTCTGAGAAATAATTCTCCAAATTTCACAGCATCTTTAAATGCTGTATTTTTTCTTTGTTCAGCACTAATCCTATTGTAGTTAAGTCTTTCTCCATTATATAAATCATGTCCTTAAACCACACTATAATCTTAGCAATTATAACTACATCATCAGCATATGTCATGAATGCTAGAATTCTCACTTCACCTTTCATTTTCCATTCAGCCATCTCAGCTCTTTCCCAGCATCTTAATATGACATTAATAACTAATGCAAATAAAATTCTACTCATGGAGCACCATTGCTTTACTCCCTCTTAATGCATACCCTCACACCAGCCCAATTAAAATATATATCCAGTTTCAAAACATTTGTAGCATTTCTCTTATACTCATGTATTAAATACTTATCCACTCCATAATTAAAACATGTCCTTAACTGTCCTCAGTACATAAGCATTCTGCTCTTTGCATTAATAATCACTGCATTAGGGAAATGAACATCTTACCATTTTCACTCTCCAAAAAAAGCCTTGATTTCATCCTTTTCTATCAATTGTATTTTTTCTATTTTAGAAACATTTATACATTTATCTTTAAAAAACAGTCATATATTTCAGTCATTTCAGAAGTTATTAATTGAAGTTTTAGCTTCCTTTTCATCATAACATCGGTCATTTTAATCAAACTCACTGGGATTCAGCAAGCAGCTGTGCAGGAATAAGTTATTCCTGCACAGCAGGGGCCGTTCCTGTTCAGCATGGCAGCGCGCCATGCATATGTAAGAAGGTGCACTGTCATGCTCTGAAACGGATATGGTTCCATGTGTGAGCACAGGGGATGTGTGTGAGAGCAGACCTCTCACAATATACATGCCCCCTGCACTCCAGAATTGTCTTTCGAGAATTTAAAATGAGCGAGAATGCGCGTAACACCCCCAACCCATCATGATAACAAATCTGATCAAAGCCATAAGGGACAATCGTCCCTACCAAGACAAATGTTGTTAGAATGACACATGTAGCATAAGCACATAGCGCACACCTCGCAACCCATCAGAGTAAGGAATGTGGACAAAGACAAAAGGGACAATCGTCCCACAAAGCAGAACGTTGATAGAATAACAGGTTCAGCATTAGTAGGGATCTTCTAAAGGATACAAATAAAATAACACAACAAATAATTTTTTTCGACATGCAATAAAGTTTAAGCATAGCTGTGCGGGTGTGCCCGTTGCTTAGCTATGCTTAGTCCAGCTTAAACAGCACAAGAAGTTAAATAGCAAGAGACATCCAGCATAAGCCATATTTTAATAGTGTAGTGGTTAGAGTATACGCTTTGCAAGCAGCTTTTCCTGGTTTGATCCCCACTATAACCAATTTGCATTTTACATGTGAAAGCAGTACATAAACATTTATTTTTTATAATTAGCTACTAAACAACATATATTTGTTAACCAGAGTACTGTATTAGGTCCAGATGTGAGATGGCAGTTTAATAAAGTTGTGAAACCCCCATACAAACATAAGTGCCCCATACAGTATAGTCACACATGAATAAATGTAATGAAAGCACCTTAAGGGGGTATGTCAGGGACAGTAAACAAATTTATAATATGTAATGAATGATGAATCAATGCCATACAGCAGATAGTCTATAAAATGAAAAATAAGCAATGCTAAGCATTGCACAGCTCTGCTTACCAGGTGTAAGCATTGTGTAAATATGACTGCTAAGCACTGAGTAGCCTAGCTAAGTGGATGCACCCATTAGTAAGCAGTGCTGAACCTGCCCCTTTAACACTACCAACCTTAGCTAAGCAGGTTTGCCTATAGCTTAGCTTAGCTCATCATATTCAAAACCATCCAATCACGGCAAAGGGCAGGAAATCAGCCATATCTAAACCCCACAGATGGGAATACAGCTCATAACTGGTTGCAGCTTCCCACTGTAGGCAGTATGGCAGGAGTTGGTGAGGGCATGCGCTTCCATGTGCAGCGCTGGGGCATACAGGAGTCCAAAGTCATGGTAGGACTCCTGGTACAAAACCATGATGAGAGACTGCTGCAGGGCTAGTACCAAGGCTTCCAATATAAAGTGGAAGCCTGGGACCATCTCGGCCATGATCTCACCAGTGCCACTGGTACCCTCAGACTGGTAAGCAGGTCCAGCACCACTATGCTGACTTGAAGTGAAGAAAGAGGGAGCTCTTGGATGAGTGGGTCAAAGAAGCAAGGCAAAGGGGTGATGTCCCAGCAGTGTGTAAGTACTCATACCAATAACTGTTTACTAATGTCCAGCCTGTGTATATGATGGATAGATATGCCTAAATATTTCTCTATTTCCCCTTACAGCTGCAGCTTAGTGGGTAGTGAATCAGGAACCCCATGCTAGTAGGTTGCAAAGGCTGTGTTGTGAAACTGGTGAGTAACAATCCTGTTTGTAGTAGTCATACCAAATAAATATAAAGTAGTAGAAAGTCACCTGGCAGTATAAAAACTGTGTATAGGTTGTACTGAATAAACCAGACAATATGACATTAATAGTCCCATATAGGTCATATTTAAATAAAGCTGTAACTACCTGGCAATAAAGCTCTAAGTCCTGGACTGGTTGTGACTACTCTGGTATTGTATGGCATTTATTGTTGCATTCTCTGAATAGTAATGTTGTATTAACCACTGTTACCCACACTGTGTTACATAAAAAAATGTCTAGGAATGTCTGTATAAGACTGTTGTAAGTACAAGATCAGATTGTACAACCAAGAGAGACTTAGATAGAAAACATGGAAGAGATAAACAGCAATATCCAAATAGCACACGCTGATGAAACTTAAATTGTTGTATTTTTAGCAGACACAACCATGGTTTGAATCTTGGGAGTGGTAGTAAGCTGTAAGCATAATCATGTCTCTCAACTGTACATATGTTTTCAGAATGTCCAGATAATTGGCTCATATTTTCTGCCTGTTCCTCTGTCCCCCTGGCAAATCAGTGGGACGATCTCAGAACTGTAGTCACTAAATAATGGCATACATTTGATTTTTAGACCTCAAAACATCAGAAAATGTATATTACAACAAATCTTGCCACTCTAACAACTCTCCAAGTTTATGAGAGCTTTGTCCAGAATGTGTGCATTAAGAGATTGAAAGGTATGTGCATAATATTAACTCAGAATCAGGGAATATGTGCAGAAACAGTCAGGTAGTGTTAACAAGCATTCCCTTCACAGGTCTACCAGGTAAGAGATGTAGAATTTAGCTATAAGACAGTTGAAGTATACATTGTGTACAAACATACCACTGCCCAAACCAAGGCCATAGGGTATTGTAATAATACCTGTACAGTAATGATTAGAGAAATGATCATTAAAGTTCTGAGTACTACAAGGATATATAAGTTGTTAATTGACATCTCGCTCTCTCCCCCCAGCATATCTGCAACAATAATCTAAACACACAAAGCAATGGGTATATTTACACCAAAACTACTGTTGGGACATATGTCCTATTGTTTAACAAGTATTGAAATGTGTTTCTATTAATGTTCCATGTTGAAATACTATCATTGGTGGCCTGTTGCTATCAATGTAACTTGCATGCCATTGTAATGGCCACTGTGGTTCCATATATGCAGGTGTTCTGTTTGCTATGCAACTGTTCCAAATCTGGTGTTTTGGGCTAATGGGAATATCTATGCATTCTGTTTTAACTAATCTTCAATTCTGTTGACTATTACTAATCCACATATGTTTTAAAACTGCAACACATTTGGGAAGGCCAGTCCCAGAAGGCCCACCTCATCTGGCCATGGCACCGGGCCCCAGCATGCCTGGGACCCACCCTGGGACCTCCTCACCTGCTGGTCCTGCACCACCTTTGGGTGGAACCACCTCAGGGGATGGGGCTTGTTCCCCCCCCAGGAGTAGGAACAGACAGGATCCTGTCACCTGAAGTCAGGCCTATGGTTTTGTGCATAGCGAGCTCTGAAGGGAGTTTGGAGATCTGCTATGCCAGCTTGAGGGCTGCATGGTGCATTTAGAGGGTCAGCCTGCCCCTCCTGCTCAGCCCCCAGCACAGCCATTTTTGGGACCATGAAGGTACAGTGGTGACTGCCCATCGGTGGGGACCTCAGTCCCACTGTTTCAATTTGGGGGCTCATGGGCTTCCAATTTCCAAACATCCCTCCCCATCCAAGGTGTTTACCTCCCCACATGTGTCATACACTGTCCCTGTATGCTGTCCTGTCTGTCTTGGCTGTCTTCCTACCCAACCTACCTCCCCAAATATACCTACTAACCTTCTCCAACATCCCACTCTCAACTTAAAAAAAAGGGCAATCTGTTCACCCCCAAATTTTTCCCCATACATAGCTGTCCATTTTGCACATGTATCCACTAGACACATGTAATCTGGTCTAACTGGCTTCACAACACATTAGAGTATTGAGTATCCAAATCTACCTCCAAATTCAGTATATATAGACAGCTGTTGCTGTAGAAGAAATGGACAGATATGGACCTTCCCTACAACCATCCTTCACTTCCATAGTTATTTTCCCTATTGCCTTTCCCTCTTTGTGCCCCCTTTTTAACCACTTTCCTATCACCCCTTATTTCTTTTCTTTTAAAGAAATTAGCATGGGGGTAACTGGGAGTAAGCATTTTTAAGAAGTAGTAAGTGGGTTAAAGCCTGTCTGTGTGGTGCTAAGCAGTGCCTACACAGATTAAGCACTTTCAGGCTAACTGTTTGTAAGCTTATTTAACTGGAAGTTAGCATTGCTTACCACTGCGCAAACTCACTTACAACTGCTTAAAAGTGACTTAATCACTCTGTATCCAACAGCCCTTGTTCTGCCCAGCAACGTAATAACCAGCCCTTGCAAGTCTCAAACCCTACACAGCACTGGCACAGCAAATTACCACTAAGCCATTTGAGCTGTATGTAAGTGTAATATTTTCTCAAACATACCATGCAGCACAGTCATTCAGCAGTAGGGAAAATGTATTTATATTTTTAGACATACATGTGTGTGTGTGTTGCATCCACACTCTGAACCTCTCACTACAAATCATCTGACCAAAGGCAGTGAAGGGAAATATCTTGTAATTATTGCCATTATCCATTCCTCCACAGCTGAAGTGATCAGCCTTGCAACACAATAGCCAACACTTGCAAGTCTTGAACCCAAGATGCTGCACAACATAGTCACAACAAGTTACCAGTAAGCCATCTCAGCTGCAAGCTGTCAAGATGATTTCTTTAACATGTCATGCAGAACATTCAGTCTACCATAGGAAATGCACAGTGTGGAAGCACTAAACATTCCAATGATGCACACACACACACACACACACACACACACACACACACACACACACACACATACACACACACACACACACACACACACACACACACACACACACACACACATATATATATATATATATATATATATATATATATATATATATATATATATATATATACATACATACACATACATACGCATATAAATATATAAATACTTATAGATATATACAAAAATAGTATATATAGAGGGTGCACAGCATATCAAACAGCCATTATTCCTACAGTTGCCACTTTTTCAAATGACCAGTGTCTGATTCTTTCCTACAGATGAGACTTATTGCATGAAACATATACCCACACACAATGTAAAGGACATGAGACCACACTCAGTTTGCATACATATAAATGTTTATTTGTGTACTGTTTCAGTTGTTAATGCCATTTCTTATAGTATTTAGGTGTTTAAAATACATACATAATAACTGATTAATGCAACTCTCAAACAAAACATATGATACAGTAATCTGCAAAACATAACATACTTTGCTGTCTAGGCTAAAGCCTTCAAGTAATACAACAGTAAAAAACACACTTTCCTTGAAGATAAGAATCAATCAACACTTAATTACAGATATACTTCAACAACGTCCAATTACACTCTGTACTCAACCCCTAGGGGGAAAAGTATTAGTTGTCACAATGTAAATGTATCTGTTACATAACAATGCTTAACTTAAAATGTCACTATCACACTGACAAACAGAACTGTGTGTAAGACAGTAAGCTCTAACCCACCACTGTTCCCATGGTGAAACGTATGAAAATATACAGCCATATACCTTAATGTTTCTTATTACCAATATCCCTCAAATGTTGTAACAGCCTAGGTTAAAAACATTTAATACCCCTACCCCATAAAATGTCTTACAAGGGCATATAACAGCATTCTCCATACACTGACCTTCGGACTGTACATGGTCACACATGTTTTGTTCAGCTGTAACCCTCATATAGGTTCATAGGTAGGTACTAGGCTATCAACCCTGGGGCCTATGCAAGCCCAGCCAAAAAGGTACCCTGGCTTTTGCCACCCAAGAAAATTATTTTCCTGTGCCACTGTCAAGCAGATCCACAGAGGTGATCCCCGGGGTGAATTTCCTATTTCCCATCCAATCATCAACATTTTTCTTGAAGAGTGCTAATGAGGAGCTTTGTTTGATATAGATAGGTAGTTTATTCCAGAGTATGGGAAGTCTCTGGGAGAGGAATTTATCCCTCCGGCATGTTCTGTTTATTGTGGTGATAAAGTTTAGGTCCCTAGAGCGTGTAGCTCAGAGGAATTGGGATTTCTTTACATGGAGCATGTCCAACAGCTCTGGTTTGACATAGCTTTGTATGTTAGGCAGAGATCACCTCTGATTAGGCGATATGTGACAGAGTAAAGCTGGAGTTTTTTGAGATGGTCTGCATAGGGTATCTGTTTGAGGCCGGTAATCCTCTTTGTGGGGTATTTCTGCGGCCTTTCCAGTTGTTGTAGATGTCTTGTGAGGTACATACCAAAAGGGGTGTTATACTCTATAATGGGTCTAATGAGTGATGAGTAGAGGGGAACAATGACCTCTTTTTTCTGGATGAGAAACCTTTTGTGATGAGGTGTGCCATGTAGAAGGATTTCCTGACTACTGTGGCGATGTGATTATCAAAGGAGAGACTACTGTCCACCTGTGTCCCAAGGTCTTTTATCACACTTTCAGTGTTAAGTATACTACCGCCTATGTTGTAGTTCATGGGTACAGAGTTTCTACCAAAGGGGATGACAATGCACTTTTTGGCATTGAGCTTGAGGCCATGGCTTTGATACCAGGCATCTGTCTCAGTGAGGCCCTTTTGTAGGATGTCCTCATCGTTAGGAGTTTCACTTATGGCTCCTAGTTTGCAGTCATCTGCAAACTTCATTAGCCAAAGACCTTCTGTGTTAGCCTGTACTTCAGAGAAGTAGATACCAAACAGGAGAGGACCCAGGACTGAACGCTGTGGTGCTCCACTTGTCACTGGTCTGAAGTCGGATTTGGAGTCTGCTACTTTCACAGTCTGGGTTCTGTCAGTGAGCCAGTTGGCAGCCCATCTTGTGACATAGGGATTTATACCTAGTTTAGTGAGTTTATCTATAATTCCAGAGTGGGGGATGGTGTTGAAAGCCTTGGCAAGATCTAGATATTCTGTGTGAACCACCATACCCTTGTCAACAGCTTTGGTGACTGCTTCAAAGAAGTCTATCAGGCTTAGGAGACATGATCTGCCTTTTACAAACCCGAACTGGGAGGGGTCCAGAGTTTTGAGATTACCAATGTCTTTGTTTATAAGTTCCATGATAATACATTCCATGGCCTTGCAGACCAGGCTCATCAGGCTAATGGGGCAGTAGTTCCCGGGGTCCATGTTGGCTCTCCCCTTGTGGAGTGGGATAACCATTGCTGTGCGCCATTCAGCAGGCACAATTTGTGTGGGAGTCCATAACATTACTGGAATGATAGCAGGAATGTCAGCACTAAATAATGATAGGCCATTACTTGACAACTTCTTACTGCATGACATCTGGACAAAGCCTGGTATATAGGTGGAGGACAGAGGCTGAAACACAGGGCCATATTTGAAATATTGCTGTTATACACTATGAAAGTTGCTGGTGTTGCAACATAACATAACTCAGGTATATGATGTCAGAAACACAAATGGATGTTGCTATGTACTGATAGCAATCATCATAGAGAATACATTAATATGTCAGAGAACAAGACCTGTGTGGGGAATAAACAAAACCTAACAGCCAATCCTCTGGCCATCATGTGGATAGGCCCACAGTTGAGAGCTATGCAGACAGATGGCATTCCATGCAAAACTAGCATGTACACACACACCCTGTAAAACTAGCAGTATTCAATGCATATAACAGCAATACTCACACACTGTCCCTAGGTCTGGAACCTTATACACACATGTAGTTGGTCAGTGTCCACAAGCCCTATTGTAAGAGGTATTGCTACCTGCTGTCTGTAACACCACTGCCCACATACAGGAAGAATGCCTTCCATACAGTAAAGGTAAAGGGACAATGTCCACATGATGTAGTCATTTGTAGTAGTGGGTTGATATGACATTAGCTATTGGAAGAACTACACAGCTGGTTGCATGCAATTAGCAAGTGCGGTACACTAAGTGGTGCAGAGGCCATTGCCTGATCATGAGCATCACCTACAAAAGCCATGCTGCAACCTATTCAAACCAGCTCAAACCCTGTAGTGGAGAGAGAGACATATATATATATATATATATATATATATATATATATATATATATATATATATATAGAGAGAGAGAGAGAGAGAGGGAGAGCAGTACATACTAAAAAACAAAAATAATACTAAAAAACAAAAAACAAACCAAACAAGGAAGACATCCAACTGGTACAAAGAAGAAAGCACAATAATAAAACAGGTATGTGAAACATGTCAGCATGTAACTGAATGTATTACTTGGTCTGTAATAATGAGATAGATGATGATGAAAGATTTATATGTGCCACCAAGACTTACTGTACTGATGTCCTACAGAACAACTGCTATGGACATAGCATCTGGCCCTGTGAGCAGTGGGCCATACCTGTCAATTGTGCAGATCTGCACAGAATGTCAAGATTTAAGCCATCATAGTGTTTGTTCTATTCCTCCAAACATCTATATTAGTCTGGCAAATAGCTGAAGGTGGAAGTAATGAAGTCATGACAGACATGCGTTCAGACCCCACCACCTTCAGAACAGTCATGGTAATTTGAAATGTATCATGCACAAACTTAATATGTTTGTAATAGGCATATCTATGATCTGTCCCTATATAACCCCCAATGTTAGGCTTTGTCCACATGTGATGTTTTGTAGCAAGGCAGAACAGTTCAGCCGTGGAGGAAGGAGATTCAGAGTGTGGGTCCGATGTCTGAATGCACTCCATATGTATATACATGTATATAATATATATATATATATATATATATATATGTGTGTGTGTGTGTGTGTGTGTGTGTGTGTGTGTGTGTTGTATATAGATAGACATGTATGTCTGCATATATACATACACACATATTTATATTTTTATATATATATATATATATATATATATATATATATATATATATATATATATATTCCCTACTGTTGAATGACTGTGCTGTATGATATGTTTGAGAAAACATCACACATGTTTGCAGCTCAAATGGCCTAGTGGTAAATTGCTGTGGCTATTGTGTGCAGGGTCCTGGGTTTGACACTTGCAAGGGCTGATCATTTTTTTGCTGGGCAGAATAAGCGCTGTTGGATACAGAGTAATTAAGGCACTTTTAAGCAGTTGTAAGTGGGTGTGAAATGGATAGTTATGTATGGTGTGAAATTATTTTTGGGAGGAGATTGCCCTTTTTTTTAAGGTGAGAGTGGGATGTTGGGGAAGGATAGTAGGTATATTTGGGGAGGTAGGCTGGGTCGGAAGACAGACAAGACAGCATACAGGGGCGGTATATGACACATGTGGGGGTAAACACCTTGGACCAGGAGGGGTGTTTGGAAATCAGAAGCCCATGAGTCCCCAATTGGAAACAATGGGACTGAGGTCCCCACCCATGGGCAGTCACCACTGCACCTTCATGGCCCTAAAGGTGGCTGTGCTGGAAGCTTAGCAGGAGGGGCAGGCTGACCCTCTAATTGCACCATGAGGCCCTCAAGCTGGCATAGCAGATCTCCCAATTCTCTGCAGTGCTCCCTACGCACCAGACCCTGAACCTGACTTCAAGTGACAGGATCCTGTCCATGCCCGCTCCTGGGAGGGGACAAGCCCCATCCCCTGAGGCGGTTCAACCTGAAGGTAGTGCAGGACCAGCAGATGAGGAGGTCCCGGGGTGGGTCCCAGATGTGCTGTGGCCTGATGCCACAGCCAGATGATGTGGGAGAGGTGGGTCTGCTGGGAACGGCCTTCCCAAACATGCTATTGTGTTGCAGTTTTATAACATATGCAGGTTAGTAATAGTCAGCAAAATCCGGGATCAGTTATAACAGCATGCATAGATATTCCCATTAACCCTAAACACCAGATTTGGAACAGTTGCATAGCAAACAGAACACATGCATATATGGAGCCACAGTGGCCACTACAATGGCATGCAGGTTACATTGATAGCAACAGGCCACCAATGATAGTGTTTTTTAACATGGAACATGAATAGAAACACATTTCAATATTTGTTGAACTACAGGATATATGTCACAACAGTAGGTTTGGTGTAAACATACCCATTGATTTGTGTGTTTAGATTATTGTTGCAGATATGGTGGGGGGATGTTAATTAACAACTTTTATATCCTTGCAGTATGCGGTCCTCTGACCTTTTTCCTGTTTATGTCTTCCAGGTACAATGTTGCATGAGTGGCTCCCTGCATATACACCCCAGGAAAATGATGTCATCATAAACTTCATTGTACTACATCATGAACCCTATTTGGACACAAGACCCATGATCTGCAGGAGAGGACCACCCTGTGGAATGAGCTTGTCCATAGGGTAAATGATGTCAGCCTGCATAACCACAGTTATGAGCAGGTGCAACATCATTGCACCGATCTGATCCACCATGCCTGTCAGCAAGCTTCTGCAGTTAGGAGGGACCAGCTAGCAACAGGTGTGGGTCATGCCATCCAGCCTCAAATGACACATGCTGAGGAGTTCCTCTCCAGCCTTGGAGCACCCGTCCACCAACCAAGCCAGGAACCTGAAGATAGCATTGTGGAGGTGGGTGGCACCCACACAATGGATGAGAAGCATGCAGGTAAGGCCCCAGGGCACATTGGTAGACCACTGTTGCTTAGCCATCTTCATCTGTAAAGTATCTTCATGCATATGTCAGATAACATAGTCTTCTACTGGAGTGTAGTAATGAACAGATGTGCATAATCTCTAGTATTGTGGGATTGCACTGTTGATGTACTGAAATGCTGCTCCCACCCTGCACCAATGCCACACGTGTGGCTACTGACATTACATCTCTCACACAACTATGTAGGTCCCTCTGGCATATAACTGGGACAGCAGCCTGTAGCTGGTGAGTATGGAGTTGTTTTGTTCAGGTTTGCCAATACACAGGCCATGTTATGGCCATGGTATTTGCCATGCACAAATTTAACACACCTACCCATAATGTATGCTGTACATGTTCACTTATTGTTGCTGTTAACTGCACTGCATCACAGTGGTCACCATGGTGTTATATCTGAAGGTTATGTAAGAGTCCTGCAGTATACCTAACAACCTGTCAGTGCAAGATGTGTGGACAGAGATGAACATAATGGTAGGACAAATGGCCTACAGTAGGGACATGTCTGAAACATTACCCTTATACAGTGGCTACAGCAGTGTATACACCACTATTACAATGGCAACTGTTCCTGATCTAAACAACGGCAAATCACAATACCATATTCCACACCTTTTACAACCTGTAATGTAATCCTAACATGAGCAATAAATGTGTAATAAGGAATCCTATGTTAGGACAACAAATATGGGGAATACATACCTTAACAAACACTGGCGGCATATGGGTGCATACACCCAAAATAATGTATCATGGAAGCAGCATTTGAGGTACTGACAGCATTCACTCTTCTTGAGTACACACCTTCCATCAAGTACAGGGCCACAATGTCACACCAAGTAATGGTCTGCTGTCCAACAGACACCACATCTGCACAGCCCAATTGATAAAGAACCCCCTAACACACACATGATGTCAACCAAATGGCTCAGCCTAGGTCTCTCACAAACCCACAACACGCCCTGTGCATACGATGATACTTGTGCCACATCCATGTCATCCATACCATCAATGCAGGGACATGCTAATATGGTTCTGATGCACAGGATGAATGTACTAAGGTTTAGCAATGTAATGCTGTTTAACGTGTTTTCAGCTGGAATGTTTAATGCTTACATGTCAGAGTGTGTAGCTGTCCAGCCATGATGCATTGTAGCTGTTATTAACACTGACTGATTGTGGTCTCCGTAATGTATTCAGTTTGTGTTGTAGTTGGCTATGTGACAGCAGGATGTTGGTCTGCTGTTGTTTCCTACAAGGGTTATGGCACTGTGGTGACACATTGACTGTGTCATATCCTGGGTACAGCTAAACACAAGTAACAGGTCTGTATAACAGTTACTGCATGTGTCACATGGCTGATAGGTATGAGGGGTGTATACAGGTGAGTGCATGGTGGCTGATGTCAGCAGCTCTTCTACAGTGGACAGTGGTAAGTGTACTGGGTGGCACATAGCAAATGTTTATGAATAACACACACACACACACACACACACACACACACACACACACACACACACACACACACACACACAGAGGCTTTGGTATCGATGCAGTACAGAGAGAATACTGCACACACGGATGTACTTAATTTTGCAGTGAACTCATTTTGGCCTACGTAATTCCACCAAGACAAAATAGGCAAAACATCACATAAGTAAATAATCAGTCTGCCAGTTTAATGTCATTGACGATGTTACTGGCAGGGTATATGTCCTCTTCCCCAATGTGGTGCAATCCTGGAGTTGGTAAACATTGGTGTTCTGGTGTGGGTGGCACAGCCCTCCACTTTGGTGGTTGTGGGGTGGCATAGAACCACACATAGTGTGATTAACAACTACTTAACCTATTAACATAATCTATACAGTATAACAGCAGAGTAAGAGGGGGTATACACACAACAATAACCCTAATGAGGGTGGCTGTGCCCACAACAACCACACCCAACTATATATACCAACTCTAGTATTGCTGTACAGCTGTACAGTGGGGAAGAGGGCATTTACACATCTACTACTAGTTTTGATGGAATTAATTTCCACAAGATGATTCCTTTGCAATGTTAGCTTTTGCCAGTCAGTTCTCAGACAAATGATCTCCTGGGACATGTATTTTCTGTAAATTGAAATAGATCCCTTCACATATACACACACTTACTTGGCAACACTGAGAATAGAACCCCTACATAGGTACTTATTGCTACTAATGTGTTTGACCTTAATTACACACACCACACATTTTTTAGGATGAGGTGTGTCCTGAGTTTCTTGTTAAATGAAGAACATCACCAGGCCTTGTACAGTATGGTAATGGGGGATGAACTGGATGTTAATGAACAATACATAGTATGACATACTGTCATATACGCATTGACAAAGACATAACAGTCATAGACACATCTGACAGACTTGGGTTTAGCAGTGCTAACTACCTTGTCAGTGAGTCCATTCTGTTACAGAGAATTTGCACACAGCACATGCATCATTGGGCTGGATAGTGTAATCTGTTACCTGTATGATTGATGGTGACAGTGGTTCTCATACAGTAGACCTTGGGACATGTACTGAGGGTACCATGGTGTAAAGATAGTATACCCAGCACCCACATCCCACACTGGATATTGTATTCACTGAAACCCAAGATAATGCTCTGACATACCCACAATCACACATTAACCAGGACTGTAATACAACCCCTTGTTTATCTAATCAGTGCTACTACAGGGATATGCATTCATTGCACATGCTACAGGGATAGTAGGGTGAGGGTTTGTCATGGATCACCTAATGTCACCAACATCACTATCCCTTATGATGTATGGCGAGGTTTATTGTATTTGAAAAATGTGGCCTCAGAATGCTATCTTGTACAAATATACACACTCGCACACATACACACACTTGCCAGGATTCAGAGGGTAACCTACACCTATCTACCCATTTGTAAAACAGTGTTATGCTGGTACTGCAAGCTCCAGATAGCCCATAGGGTGAAGAGTGTAACAATGTACATTTAATGTCAATTACAGCAGCAGCCATTTCTAAGTATGGCAATGGGGAGTGTAGTGGGTGAGAAGGCCCTCAGGGTATTATCAACTATAAGTTTACAAACACACAGACACTGTTTTTCTCAGTAATGCACACTGGCACATTTGTCAATACCTGGGTCCATAGGTGCAGGTGTTCCCAGGTATGTACCAGGCTAATGTCCATGGAGATATGAGAAGAGTAGGGGATGTAGGTATACTGGTATCATGCCACCTGACATTTGTCAGCAGGTCATCTATCAACTGATGCAACTTGAGTGATCCCCAGGGTGACAGTTAAATGCAATATCCAATCATCTGTTTTTCCCTCACAGAGGGCCAGTGAGGTGCTCCAAATGACATGTATGCAACATATATTACATAACACGGCCAGTGTCTAGGTTACAAACCTGTACCCAAGCATGTTCTGTTGACTGTGGTAGTCTAGTTGAGGTATCCATGACTGGGTGGGGTTTCCTAGCTGCGGCATTCATAACACAGCTGGGCAGACATGTTAGTGTCAGTCAAGCATAGATTGCCTGTAAGCAGCCAAGATGGATTTCTGACATCTCCACATCTGTACAGAGGACAGACAGAAATCAGCCAGCCAACAAAGTTATCCATTAGGATGAAAGTTTTGACAGATAGACCTCTGACACTGATAGGTATGCCATTACTACATGACAGCAGCACTCAATGACATGTCCTAAACACATAGTACTCTACAGTTAATATCCACATATCAGATCGATATCCAGTAGCAAATACTTAATAACATACAGCTCACAAACCAAGAACACAATAGTCAGTACTCAGAGTCCAGCTTTGCAAGCAGGGGTGTATGGTTTCAGTATGACAATCTGAAATCTACTCTTACTTGGGAAAGCACTAACAGTAGTATTGTAATGATACAATACATGCAAGTGTGACTGCATATAACCTGGGATACTACCCATGTACGAAACACATACAAAGAGAAAAGATTGTTGTACTAGCAATGTATACTCAGGTGTCCCATACAGTATACTCACACCCCTTGCTACTGTAATGACAGCACATAGAAGCAAGTTATGTTCATGGAATTAAATACCCTTATTAAAGATGTAAAAATGTACCCAACAAGGGTGAAGACTAATAACAAAAATGGAGTCTGGACAAACATAAAGTAAATCTGTTTTAATATCAAAAATGCACCTCCAAAAACTAAGTGCTTTCACCATTACCTAATGGCTTCTTCAGAGTTAATGAGAGGCTAAAAAATTATGGCTATTATATTCTGACATCATCACATTTCAACCAATCCACCACAAACACTAATCAATTATTTAAATAAAATTGTTATACAAATAATGTTAAAAACATGCAATTAAAACTAATGATAAAAAATGTGTATGTATATATACCCACATAACAACTAAGCACACAAACTCCCAATCAACTTCATATACTATAAAAGAAATATATAATAAATACATATTTGCATATGTAAAAAATGTATTACAAGCATAGCTATTGCACCTTTTATAATAATATGCACTTATTAAGAATATTGCACTTGAGAAAATTGCACTTAAAAAAATGTAGTAAATTCAACTTTAAATTAAATAACTTCTTTCTTTTAGCAAAGGAAAAATGGATGCACTATCATTGAGACCAGGGAGACTTGTAGCATTAAGCCTAATCTGCCAAATGAACTCCAAGATTTCTACCCTAAGCATATCATCTCCCCCTCTTTCACTTTCAACCACTCAGTGAAGTTATTACTAGGTCCTCAATATAATAATTTAGCAAAACCCGCCCCACGATGGATCCTGTTATTACACAATCACAGCAACCGCCACACAGGATACTGATGACAGACACACACACACACACACACACACACACACACACACACACACACACACACACACACACACACACACACACACACAAAAACACACACTCACACACACACACAACACACACACAGTTTCACAGATGTTTGGTATTAGAACTCCCACCTATTTTTCTGCACTATAGTATTACACACATATCACATGCGCCATGCAGCTTATAGGACTGAGACTTGGCCAGAGGATTATTTCAAGGTGACTGACATCATCAGGAGTGCTAACATGGGCAATGGAAATTGCACTGTGTGTGAATGGGCCATAAACCATTCCTCTGGAAACACACACACACAACACTCAGTCACACACAACTTTACATTTGACAGGATTGATATACAAATCCTAGATGAATACTGATTTGTACTATCGTGTTACACAGTTATCACAAGCACAACAGACATTATAGGGCTGATGGCTACCAAAAGCAATGTCTACAGTGATTGACATCACCACATCATGTGATATTGACCAATTGGATGTGTGGTGGGTGGGACAGGCCTCATGATGGAAATCTCTCTGTCACTGTCTGTCTCTGTCTTCCCCACATTTCTGTGTGTGTATTTTTGACATATTATAGTGTGTTGGCCTTGGATATGTCTGAGTATTCCTATCCAATGTATGTGCAAAGCATGAATCGTGTGCAATGTGGTGTGTGTGCACAGACATCTATGACTGACAAATATGTATAGTCCACTGTTGTTGACAGACATGGGTGTCATTTCACTATGTGTAGAAGCATGCCCAGTATGAATTTCTGTACTGAGTGTGTGAATCCATTCTAGGTAGGTTGTACTCCAGTCCAGGATTTGATGTTTTACACCTACAGATAGCAACCTGCTTCTGCTGGATATCTGTAGATAGGTTGACAATATGGAGTCACAATGGGCGAAAGATAGTGGGATACTGTAACTATTGTGTCTGTGCTGCTTGTGTTATGTGGTTGATGTTAGCAGAGATATTCAGATATATGTACTGCTTTACATTGTGATGTATTATGTCATCAACTACTGACAGATATACTTATTTGCTCACAGTTATTTCCTGGGGAATACAAGATGAATGAATCTGTGTCCAGTATTGTGGTCTGCAATCTACATATTCTTGCACACTCATGCCATTTTGGAGGGGTAGCTGCAAACACTTGCTGATGGATCTGTGTAAATGGTCCAGCACCTTGGTACTGTGGTGGCTGAGGATCCCCTGCTTGTACATCTAGCAATATAACACAATGGCCATTTCCTGCCGTGGGCGTACCTCTCAGCTGTACAGATTCACCCAGGTTACCCAGAGACAGGGGTCATATATCTGGTCAGTTCCCCTTCACATTGTGGTTTACAAGCAGGATGGTAGCCACCCATTAATGGGTTTGCAGGCAGGGGTAGTATGGGCACATATCAGAGTTTCAGACTTCACACACTCTATGACATCCATGCTTCTACACCCCCTCCATTATTCTATCCTCTTCCTAACATTATGCGAGCGATATGTGAGAAGTATTCCTATAGTTGTCTCTTCATCCCAGTGGTATTTAGGGGTTGGTCCATACTTCATGCAGTCGGACATGTTGGGCATGCTACTGGGATTTGTCAACATGGCCTTGCATTTGTGTTCTGTGGACTGTGTTATGTTGTTAGTTGGGACCCCATGAGATAACACACATTGGCAGTACGGGTGAGGCACAGACCTTTGACAGAGGACTATAGGGCACTTGGTAGTGATGCAGGCCATCTGTAGCAGGCCAGTGCATTCTGTCACTCCTACATTCCCTGGCTGGATGCCACAGGATTCTCCTGGGGTGGCAGGGTAATTGTGCAAGGTGTTAATGGCAATAGTTCCTGTCCATATTAATCCATTGGTCTGGATGCTGTTAGGGTGCTGCTTACAGCTAGGGATGCATTGGACACCTCTTCAGCATGTATTCCCAAACAGAAGTGGAGGTCATACTGTACTCATTCCCAGCAGCAGGGATATGACCTGTGATAAACCTGCTAATCTGTATTTACAATTCCAAAGATGCATGCAGTTGACAGTTGCATTTTATGTACTCTCTCTAGGGTACTTCCACTTGTGTACTGTGTGTATGTCTGGGCCCACATTCTTGGCATGTCCATCTTTTAAACGGTGACAGATATTGACATCTGGACAGTGAGTATGGATGACCGTTGAATTGGGTATTGCTGAGATGCATTGTGGTTGGCACTGCAGTTGTCGGAACATGGCTCTGTCTTCAACAGTACTGGCCGTAGGCCACCGAGACACAACCCTCCATGCCTGCATGCTGACCACTTCCACACAATATAGAACACACAACAACCTAACACACGGACCCCTGCTTATTGTACACATGCAACAATCTATCCTGTAAATTGGTCCAGCTCAGGTAATCTGTTATTAAACCTACATGTACATGTTACTGCATTTCTACATAGGATTGTGAGGGGAGGGGGTGGCACACCTGACAACTGTAAACATTTGCTATGACAGTACTGGTATTTCAGGTTCTCTGTTGGCTTCTATTTCGTTTTGTATTCCGACCTATCATGCAGACTAGAGGCATATCAGTAGAGTACAGATCTTAGGTTTCATTGACCTACATTTTAGTTTCAGACTTCTTACCCTTCAGAACTAACATAAGACTGCCAGACCTGTTGTAGTCTGTCTGTGTAGGTCTGGAGGGGGGATGTTCACCATTGCCATCAATTGGAGGCCTTAGCACAGCCTTTCTTTATGGTCAACTACACCTGTCCTGCTGGCTGAGGCTGGTCTTGGGTATGTGAATCTCACTGAAATGCATGTGTGTGTCCTTTAGACACACATTTGGGCCACCACATGTACTGCAGTGGGATTTGTCACCTTGTCTAGTACTGCCTACTTTGCAGACACCAGTATTTGTTTTGGATTTCATGCTGCCCATATAGGTGTCCACTATCTGCTGCCATCCCATTCAGCCACCCAATTCCCTTGTATGCTCATGTCCATAGCATAGATACAACTAGCAGAACATACTACTCCATTCAGCAATTGATAGGAAGAGTGACTTACCTTGTGGCTGTGCCAGTATTGAGGATAGTGCTGGAGGGCTGACTATGTCAGATGCACATAGTACGCTCCCTATACATGGTAAAGCACAGGTAGTGTCATATTTGGCATCCCTTTTACTGTATGTGCGAGTCAGTGAGAGGTGTCATTCCCTGGGTCCCTACCATGTCAGTATATGTACTATGCATTGCCTCTTTGCCAAAGCCTGGGCATACTGGGCATACCTCCTTCTGCCTACATGGACAGGCTCAGGTTGTTCCTCCTCCGAGTCCCTCTGTGCCTCTGATGGCCTTGGCAATGGTAAGGGCTGTGTGGCCCTGCCTCATGCTGTTCCTGCTGCAGCTGTTTCCACAGGATCATATTGTGTAGCATGGCACATACAATGAACATCTGTGTACACCTAGCTGGAGAGTACTGCAAGGCTCCACCAGATATGTCCAGGCACCAGAACCATGACTTGAGCATCCCAAACACACGGTCTGTTATGATTCTGTTTTTTGCATGTGCCTGATTATGGAGCTCTTGTTCAGGTGTGTGTGCAATATTGAAGGGTGTCATCAGCCACGGTTCCAGTGCGTAACCAACATCCCCCACTAGTTGGCCATATGGGATGTCCCCAGTGGCAAATGTCTGATACAGCTGAGTCATATGCCAGATGCGGGAGCCGTGATAGCTTCCAGGGCTGCCAGCACACACATTCAAGATAATGCCCTGGGCATCACACTGGACCTAGCAGTTGATGGAGGGGAAGCCCGTGCTGTTTATGTAGACCCTACCCTGCTTCCCGGGTGGTGCGTTGATGTGTATGTGTGTGCAGTCTATAGCACCCACTACCTCAGGATATTCTACTATTTGGTGGAAGAGATGCATATTGCTGGTCAATGCCTCATGGGTGTTGAGGAAATATATGTGCTCACCGGCCTGTGCTGACATGGGATCCAGGAACTGGTGGAGTACCCTGGATGCTGGTGCCTGTGAGATTCCCGTGATAACCCCAGTTGGCCTTAGGAGGGTACCTGTGGCTAGTATTCTTAACCCAACACATATCTTGGTATCCACTGAGATGGGCTCCCCTCTATTGGTTCTGTGTGTGAGGCGTGGCCAGCACAGCTCAACAATTTGCTGTAAAATGTCCCTGTCCACCCTATAGAACTCCACTATCTCCAGTTCATGTAGCCCCTGGTAGGTTACCCTGGGTCTGTACACTCTTTTCCTCCTCCTCACTGTGAGTTGATCATCAGCATTCACATCCTCACTACCCTCAGTCTCTTCCACCTATTGGTGTATGAGAGCAACAGCAGCCCTTAACATTTTGTTAGTTTTGTCAGGTAAAATTTCCCCATCTGTGTACACCAGTGATGTAGAGTTTGTGGGAAAAACCAGAGTGAAAGGTGTTTGCATAGTTTATAGTAGTGTGCTGGGCTGCTGCCTGTGTAATTGGCTGATTCTGATACATTTCACCTGCCAGCTATGCTAGTTCTCCTTGATTGTCTTCCTACTTCTGTTTTCCCTTCCTATTGCCTTCCTGTTTAAGCCCCAAGGCACGCCGTGCATATCCAGTGCTCAGGTGTAAACAGAGCTACTATTTCCTGTATTTTTTTTTGTTTTGTTTAAAACCCGGTGTGCATTTAGGCACTGTAAACACTGCTAGGCAGCTTCAGACCCCCTTCCTTAGCTGTGCTTAGCTAAGGGCAAATATGGGCCACAGAGCACCACTAAGCTTACAGCATGCATGACACTCCACCTTATGAGGTCATCTACCTCTTATACTTATACCATGGTGTTGCTGCACCTACATGGTTGGTTGCAAGCTAACACTGAGAGGAAATCTGTGATTCAGTATCAATCCCCTCATTTGTATAAACCAGAATGCAAATTCATAGCTACCACGCTCACACTGAGCCTTCCTCCTTAGCAACCACTATTCCCTGGTATTGTTGTCTTATACATGCCATTGACTATCACGGCAAAATGCTGATTTGGGTTTAAAAGCTTATTTCCAACTTTTTTCTTATTTTCGGCCTGATCCTGTTTGCACACCGCTGCCCTTACGCTTAAACGGCCAAAATCGGCCAAAAAAATAAAAGTTATTTTTTATAATTTTGCAACTATTTCCCATGTCAATTGCCATATGTACTGGCCATTGGTATGCCTACTATATAGAATACATGCTTTCTTTGGAGCTGTCATGCCTCCATTTTGTAATTTGCAGAAATGTATTTGGTTAGTAACCGAATAAATTTCTGCAGGTTACACTATTCCTGCACAGACACCTACCTGCTTCCTGGATCGCTAATTCACCTCATTTGCATGGTTTTCACCAGCAAATGGGGTAATAAGCATATAGCAGTGGTGCCCATGCAGGAATAGTGTAGGAGTACTCGTGCACGTCCCGGGAGCTCGTTCCTGGATCGCTCGTTGGCCGTATTGGGTACAGCAGCTCTTGCACTATTCCTGCACACTGTGCAGAGCTTGCTGAATCCTGGGGACTGTAGTCATGAAATGCAGCCAAAAATTATTCTGCTAATGCAAAGTTTCAAACCTTAATTCACAAAATGGCTCCATACAGATATGTGTGAAAGCAATTACATTCTCTGGTATAAATTCCAAAAGGACAATTACATTTTCCCAAGCAAAATATCTTTCAATTGCTTCCCCATTCTTTGTGCATAGTCTCTAAACAGGTGACTGTCTATTAAATTCAGTTACATTACTATTAACATGTAGTATCCTTTACATTAGAGACAGCTGCAGCATACAAGTTATACTGCTTCCCAACAGCTCGTTTGCATATTTATTTATTTATTTATTTATTTATTTGACATTTGTTAACCAGGTTAGTCTGCCTGGGCCAGAAGCCCTTTTTCAGCAGAGCCCCGAGGAGAAAAGCTCCAAACATAAAAAAAATATACAGATATAGAGCTTAACTCATAATGATAACACATAACTTTATTTATTTATTTATTTTATTTTACATATGTTGACCAGGATAGTCCGACTGGATACATGTCCATTTTCAGAGGAGGCCCGGGGAGAAAAGCTCCACAAAGTAATGTGATATATACAATACAACAGACAGTTTATAGAATACGAGTCACACTGTTTATACAAATTTTTAAATCAGAAATTAGCACTATACAAGTTTAGGACAAAAGCTAGAAAACAGAATTATGAAAACTTATATTAGATATAGATATAATATTATATTATTATATTAGAACTTATATGGAAAACCAACAGCAGTCAGAGTTATTAACATAAGAATAAGTATCTATATAATTTACTTTCAACACAGCTTAAAAATGCATCATTCACCTTGGCAGGAATCATTTTATTCAATATCATTATACATAGCTGCAACTATTTTTTCTTGTTGTACTGTCTTTTCTCCCTCAGACAATTTAATGACAGGAAAACAGCTCTCTTCTATGTCCAACCATGAAGCGACCATCAATAGGTTCCAGCTCTGCCATCATATCTTGCAACATCTAATTCCTGTGGTTCATTTATAAAAAATATGCGGTGGTCCATCACCCACATCATTTGTATCTATATCAGCATATTCGTTAACATCCAAAGACAAGTAACTATCATTTCTACACTCAGTGACCACATCTCACTTCTCCTCCTACTCCATCTTGCTCGCCTCTGTAACAAACCTCCAGTGTCATCTTCCAGAAAAGAGTAGGCAAAGTTCCCCAGTTACCTGTCCAGACTTCCCCTAATTAGTTTGAATACCACCTATTTATATATGATTATGCTTTCACATTGCATCTGTGGAGTAAAGTGTACTGCAATTTATCAATTAAATGTGTTTTTGTTTTTTCTTTTTCGTGTTATACGTGAATAACAGCTGGTTCTAACATGGGTACCACTGATAGTGATTATTCATTCATTTACTTTCTTACTTAGGTAACTGCTTGTTTGATATGTACATTTAAATGCTAACCAACAAACCAAAATGTTACTAATGCATAAATCTTGTTAAACCATAAAACAAAAAATGCATCCAGGTACACTTGCACTACTCCTGTTTTAACACTTGAAAATTTAATGTCAAGTGTTTTCATTCTTGTCAGTTACAGAACTTCATCAGAACATATAATTGCACATCAAATAGTGATTTAAAATACATTGCTTAAAGATCATACACTCTCAAACTATCAAGCAGAACTAGGAGTAAATTTAAAGTGACTGCAAATAACATTTAATGTTAACATTTTTATTAATACCCAGTTCTTGATATGACTTTAAAACAGCTGCTACTGTAATTCTTTTACCTCTAATATATTATTAAAATCACCACCCCTTAACTTTAAATGTATATGCTCCAAAACCTAAATACAAATTTACTAAAATTGTCATACCCTAAACTGTTGTGCCAAAGCATTTTTTAAAATCTATATTTTTATTGCATGAACATGTTCTTGTATTCATTCTCTTAATTTTCGTGTGATCTTCCCCACATAAAAACTAGGGAATACCATCTTCATCTTACATGTGAAAAAGGTTTTAACATTAATTAAATATAAAGATGTCAAAAATAATAGAAGTAATATTGAAATAGTTATACCACTTATAATTATAATATGGATATACAGCTATTTTCTTTGATTTAGATCAATTCATTTTTGCTTGTCTGATTCTAACATACTTTGAAGATTGTTCTGTTTAGTTAAAGTAAAACTAATTTTATCTCCAAGTATTTAGGAATTTTAAAATCTGTATCATAAGAATCAGTATGAACTGGCCTTTCATTATTTTGCCTATTCTAAGAATAAGGGAAATCTGCTCTCTCTTTTAGAAATCACGTCAATATATTTCTCCAAAAAACGACTGTTGTATCCCCTCATGAAGCATACAAAGGTCCACATGGAAAAAAATTAGCCCACTTGTAGATTACATCTCAACATTCAATTTCTTTCTCCTTATCTGAACTACATCAGATGAAATTATGGGGATAGCTCAGAAATGTTCATCTTATTTAGTGGCAGCCAGTGTCACTGATGTGCTGTAACGCAGTAGACATATTTTATACAAGCTAGTAGGTATAACGTTAATGAAATATAAAAGGAAATGTTTTTAAGAATTAACAGGTTAATTTTTCATGGATCTGACACTGACCACTGTTTGACCTGTTACATAATCTATGGGATCCCAAAAGCTCTATGGCATGCAGTAGCACATCACACTGTGCACTTAATTCATGACCATTTCTAAAACAAGGGCTCCACCAGACCCGCAGAACTATCTACTCAATATACAGCTCCACCTTTGTGGCAGCTCTGATACTGCAGGCAGGTTCAATGCCTGCACTATGTATGCCTACCACAGGTAAAGTTGTAGCACCAGACAGCATCAGGTAGACTTGGTGGGTCCTCAGAAGCATCAGAAGGATCATACTATGACAGGAATGAGTAATGAGAGTCGTTACCATAGAACTTTTCCGAATCTCAGTACCCACTTCTGGCATATTGGGAACCTTATGGAGTTCCCTACTTTGCATTGTGAATTTTTTTAGTCAGAATCATAGCTAGGTTGTGACAAAGGAGGTAGCTGTGGTGGGTGCAAGCAGTCAGGGGAGAGCATGTGATGTTGAATATCAGTAGTTGAATGAGTACTCCAGTTCTGCACTGAAACAATGCTGATATTCATTCATACAGTCCATTTAAAGAGTTGTGTAACTGTTCAGGTGTTTGAACAAGTTTTTTTTTTCTTTGCTGTTTGACTTTGCAGGTTTTATTTTTCTTTTATTCAATTTGAAGGGGTGCCAGTCTACAGGACTACCCATAGGTACTAATTCAAGTATTTACTGCTCTTTGCTTAAGGCATACCCCACCCCACAGCAATGGTGGAGCTTCTGCTTTAAACTACCTCAAACATTTTGAAATCTGGCCACGGAAATGAATAACTCTGCATGGCAATGCCTAAATTACAAATTATTTTACAGCAAAAAAACTGTTTTTTTTTACTGTAATGTACTGTACCTATGGAATCACAGTATTTAAATGTGCCTTATGACTCTGTAATGAATCATCTACAAATCTGATTTTAGTTAGTCATGGTTTGTGTTGGAGTGTAATTAAGTGAACTCCTCGTAGGAAACAAATGTATGTAATTCTGCCATTGCTAGGGAACTCTGTTACACAATAGCAGTTAGACCTGGAGTATTATTTCTGTTACATAAAGCTGTTCATTTCCGATAGCGGTATAATTACCTGTTGTCTGTGCACTGATCTAAACACAGTGATGTTATTGTGTGTGGTCATAATTGTGTTTTAGGCTTAGTAGCCAGTCTGGTTTCTTGAATTTCCATTCCTATTGTACAATATGCATTAAAGCTTTATCAACAATAGACCACAAGTAATAAAGGCTAAACAAAACTCTGTTAAGTGCATATGGCAGAGTTCAGTTGTTTTCATACTTCAAAAACATCTTGCATAATCTTACACCAGTGCATTGCTAAATATGAGTCTGCTAAATACTAAATACAAAGTGGTGAGGAATAAAGCAATTCAATGAAGCAGAAACTGGATATTAAGTGAAAGAGAAAAAAACTTTTAATGAAAATGACATAAGGATATCCAGAAGAGCTCAAGAGCCTGAGTAAAATTAATAAATGCCACCATACTTTAACTCTGTTTTAATAAAGCAGTGTTAGTATGGTTTATTTGAGACAGTGATTTATGTTGGACTTTGATGAACTCAAACTGGGCTGGAAATGACTTGCTCAGAGCTATGTCTGGAGTTTATAAATATTGCATTTATGTTACAACAGCCCTGGTGTAAAGTTTCGCCTAAGAAAGAATGTAGACAATGCAAGAATCATCTTTGGTGATTATTCTACCTAGACTATCAGGACAGAACATACCTTTCAAGCTCTTAGCACAAAAATCTGGGCATAGCCAACAATAATGGGGGGACAAGGCCCAAAAACAGTAACACATTTTAAATATTGCTCTTATAAACTTTAAAAGTGCTAGAATAACAAGATTTGTGTTAGCGTGTATTTTCTGTAGGATATGCAGTCTGACATGCAAATGTATCTCATTACTTAGTGACATAAATTCTCAGTGATTTACAAGAAAATCACAAATTTTATGAGTAACAAACAAAAAATATGAGGCAAAAATCTGGACATTCTGCAAAAATCTGAGCATTTCAGAGGTATGGAACAGAATGTGGCGATAATGGCAGCAAATAGCCCAACAGTCATTCTTTTAACTTGTTTTTTTACATCTTGAAAATAATTTTTAATAGATGCTGTGATGTGATTATGTGTAAATACATTTACAATAATCTTATTGGTTGATTTATCATGTGATTAATTAATGTGTTATATAATTCATTGTTTTTTACTGATTATTAGTTCTGATGAAGTCCTGGTTTATGTAAGGATGAAAGCGCTTAACTTTTTATGGAAAATTTGTATGGAATAAATTCTTTATTTTTTTCAAAATATTTTTGATGGACCAATTATTTCAGTGTTCATCTAACAGAATGGGGAGTTTACTTAAGGGGACATAGTCACCTGAAGGAAAGAAGATATGCTTCCATTCTACAATCTCAGTCAGGACACACTTTCAATGCTTCTTACAGTTCTGGAGGGAATAAAAAGAAGGAAGTAAGGAAGGAAGAAAGGAAGGAAGGAAGGAAGGAAGGAAGAAAAAAGGAATCCAGAGGACAGACATCAGAAGTGTGAAATGGAGGAGAGAGGATATGAACAGGTCCTAGATGAGAGAGTAGAAGAGGTCTATAGAATGATATGAATGGAAAAGTCATGGAATGTGAGGGGGGGTCAACTTGAGAAGGAAATATAGGGGATGGTGGGCACAGGCAAACAATTCACTTATCTGTTGCATATTGGAGAGGAAATAGACAGAGATATTCAACAGATCATGGGACAGGAAGATAAAAGATGATAAGAAAGAAAAGTGTGGGACATGGATTAGAGGTAGAATGCTCAATATATAATGAGGTAAGAACCCTGTCCTGTCAGAAGCATGTAGCAGGAATGATGTGGGATAGACTGGAGGATGGATATTTAAGGAACTGTTGAGAGGGCAGTGGTTATGAATGATAAAGACTGCTCAAATCCAACAGTTGTACCTAATTCAGGATATTATGTGAGGTACTAACACTCTCTTGTACAATGTTATAATTGTATATTTTTGATTGGAGTAGTAAAACCTTGAGAATCAAAAATGATAATTTTTGCTTTAGCACCAAGAAATATGCATTGTTCAACAGTTATTCTACTGGTCAAATCACACAGGCTTGGCCATTATAAATTTGGACAGTTCATCAGAGTTAAAAAAATGTAGAGTCCAGTTTTTAGTAAATGACCGTGTACTCCCTTAGCCCTTGAAAACAACAGCATCACACCCAAAATCCTAAACTATGCCTAAACCTAGATTAGTAATCTCAAAATCACTTTCTATCACCCTTTTAACTAACACCACATTATTTTATTTCCAAAATTATGAAAATATGGCCTACCCTCTTGCATCAACATTACCTCATTTCTAAATGTTGTCTGTGGTGGTCCAGAAATTTCAGTCCATTCTCTGCCTCTGGCAGCTCTTCCATTTCCTTTATATAAGACTTCACTACAGTGCAGAGGTTTTTCAGACACTAGAGATAGCCATGCAATTCCAGCCCAAAGGAGACTTACCAGCAACTTACCAGAATGATATGATGAAAGAATCATGCTTACCAGAGCTGGATCCAGAAGTAGGCCACCTAGACAGTTGCCTAGGGCCTGCTGGCTTGTAGGGGGGGGGGGAGTTGCTGCCAAAACATTTAATGTTTAAGTAAACAATAAAACACAACAATTTTACAGTTTTTTTTTAAGGACTCAATCTGTGACTGTGTGCGTTTAGTAGAAAACATGCACAGCAACGCATGAGATTTAAATGCACATTGGAACTTTATATTTCTCAAATGCACATTGGACTGGAGAACTTATACTGCTGCTGCTGCTTTCCCTTTCAAATGCACAGAGTGCTGCCACTGGAGAACTTGGAACTGCTGCTGCTGCTTTCCCTTTCAAATGCACAGAGTGCTGCCACTGGAGAACGTGGACTGCTGCTGCTGCTTTCCCTTTCAAATGCACAGAATGCTGCCACTGGAGAACGTGGAACTGCTGCTGCTGCTTTCCCTTTCAAATGCACAGAGTGCTGCCACTGGAGAACGTGGAACTGCTGCTGCTGCTTTCCCTTTCAAATGCACAGAGTGCTGCCACTGGAGAACGTGGAACTGCTGCTGCTGCTTTCCCTTTCAAATGCACAGAGTGCTGCCACTGGAGAACTTGGAACTGCTGATGCTGCTTTCCCTTTCGAATGAGTGGAGTGCTTCCATAGACTGGAAGATGAGCATTGCTTCAGCAGGTACTGCTGGTGTGTGTGTATGTGGGTAAAATGCCCTAGTTAAGGATGGCAGGTTAGTTAATTAGCTTGCTTAGGCTCAAACCCTGTAAGTTGGCTATAGGATACAAGATCCTTAATTCTCTACACAAACTATCAGAACACTCAGTTGTCAGAGTTGATTGAAATGTGCTGAAATGGGTAATTATGTCTTTTATTGTTCATATATTTTGTTTCACTGCTTAATGGAAAAAATCTTCAAAACTACAGGGGAGTATTTTCAAGGAATGTAAGTTTCAGTACATTTTTGAGGAAAGTGATGTCAGTGCATTT
The DNA here is from genome assembly GCF_019279795.1 of Protopterus annectens. Lineage (NCBI taxonomy): Eukaryota > Metazoa > Chordata > Ceratodontiformes > Protopteridae > Protopterus > Protopterus annectens. The sequence goes on from NC_056735.1 coordinate 1,326,893,955, forward strand.
TCAAAGAGTATGACTTTCAATGCATTTTTAAATAAATCTGAGTTTCAAGGGAAGAGAAGCTTACTGTTACACATGCTAAGTCTGTTTTCAGTGAGCAACTCTTTTGTTTAGTAAATGGCCATCAGTGTTTGTATTACAGAATATCAAAGCAGTATTAGTAACACAACTGATAGTATATTTGCCTTTGCTGGAGAAAGCTTTGGGATTGGGCTCTACTCCCACCCCATATAGATGGATTGCTGATACTGTGGTGTATTTTAAGAGGATGGGGGAGTGTTGCACTCCTGAGTGTGTCATCCTTTGGATGAGATGTTAATCTGAAGCCCCATCCATCTGTGTTAACGATAGGTGCCGAGAGATCTTTTAAGTCCACCTATACTATCAAAAAGAGTAGTAGGAGGTTCCCCAATGCCCTGGCAAACTTCCCCTAGTAGTATAAATACCAGCAAGAGTCTCATCTGAAAAGACATTACTAGTTTAGTCAGACTAACCTGGTCAAAGGATATTTCAACTAAAAGTTTTAAATTAAAGCTATATATCTGCCTTCATTTCAAAAGTAAAGCAGAAAATAGTATGCACTCTGACAGTTTTGAGCAGTGTTTATGGTAACTGGGGGAAGAGAGACAAGTAATGGGACACAAGAATGGCTTCAGTAGTAGTGGGGAGCCTGGTCCATTCCCCTGCCTAGGACCATATTTGACCATGATCAAGCTATAATGATTACTTTTTTTTTTTCAGGAAAAAATGCTTATCTTATAAAAGTACAAAACAGCTGAAACTTGATTTTACCAGCACTGATGATTTCAATCAAATTTTAGTGATCTCAGCCAGGCAAGACAACATGGCAACTTTCTAGAACTGTCAAACCATTTTATGCAGCCCGCTCCTTGTAAGGTATTTCTGCTGAATGTGGTGTCATTTATTTGCGCCATTTTAATTCGTGGCACCTATAAGTTCCACTGAAAATCACAGAATTTACAATAAAACATTAAAAGTTCAAAACAGCAACATCTAAAAAGCAGGTAAACCAACAATGAAAGGGCAGATAATATTTCTTCTGATGTCTTATAGCATTACATTTTGAAAAAAGTAGCTACATTTGATAAGTCTTCTTAATGCCTTCTAAAATAACATTAATAATATTAGTTGAGTGTGAAAGTTCTGCTCTGCAGTTTGAAGTCTTCACATAGCATTTTTTACAGAATTATCAGTAAATGCAGAAATACTGTAATGAGAAAATCACAATCAGCAATGTCTGAAGTCAGCAAAGAAGTTCTGTCAAACTATAAAGCCACGAAAATGCCTCCAAAATGTGGATGTAACACCATAATTTAGGATGGATGGATGAACAGTTTAACGGTAGAGGTCTCCTTGACCTATGCATGTGGAAGTATGCTTTCTGTTACTTGGGTTTTTCATATTGTTATATTGCCATAGGATACCACTTATAACTTTATTTATGTATTTATTTAACTATTTACAATTTCAATAAATGGCAGATCCTATATAGATTTTTTTTTGCTAATGTTGCTAGCGAGCCATTATAGCTACCAAACATTTACAGAAGTATGCACACATAGTGAAATTGAAGGAACTGTTCTTTTGCTCCCTTTTTATCTAGTAAATGATATGTGATACATTTTACATTAACTTAAACTGGCCATATAAGTAATATACAGTCATGTTATAAAATCATAAGACATCACTTTTTGTGCTGATTCCACATGCACAACAACATGCATGTTCACTGCATGTGACACTATACATGGAATATGGCTCAAAAGCAAGCTCTTCTAAACACCGTCTTATGTTTGCAAACATGCAAATGACAGATGTAGTTCCATCTCACCAATGTGCAGGATAACCACTGACTAGCTGTGAGTCGTGTCACTGACACTCCCTTGGCTTAATCAACGTTGTGTACAGGTCGTCCTGAAGCTAACCTGATCATCCATCTCTGCAAAATGAGAAACATTGCTAATCAAATATGCAAGAAGCCAAAGCACAAACCATGATGAGTAGTTGGTCCTCGAGCCCACAACACAGGCTCATGGCCATGTAAAGGTAAGGAAGTCCTTGACTATGTGTCTACACATGTAAACAAAGGAGTGTACACAAAAAAAGTAGAGATCCAAAAGTGATTGCTCGTGCAAGGCACAACAGTAGATATTTCATTTGTACATAAGCAAGGGGAAAGCTAGCAACATGGGGACAAGGAAAGTTTATACTGTTGTACATTACACTGAGTGAAGTCACAGATGTGAAATATTAGTGGCATTGCCATTCACATCAATAAACAGACATTAAATGTTCAGAAGGAAAAATGCATCATTATAAAACATGTGCAATTAAAAAAAGTTTAGAACTTCAGATGGGCACATGTATGAAACTACCAATGCAGGATAACTGGAAAAACAAATAAATAAATCTGAGGGCAAATGCAAAAAGTTATGGCAAACATTTAAATGCTACTCTCACAAGTATTAAAAGGGATATGATAAGAGTTGTGGCAGTAGCATGCATGTTGTGAAGGGTAGGAAATGAGACACAGAACAGAGCAAAATCATTACAGACTCCAAATCAAAGAAACACAGTGTTATATGGAACAGAAAATAAATTACTGTTGTTGTTGTAGCTTTCGGCTTTTCCTGGTTAGGGGTCACCACAGCAGAACTCAGGTCCGCTAATGATTGGTAGTTGATTTTTACATGCAGAGTTACCAACCCTGACACACAACCTTCAATGAAGTATGCCCATTCATGCATGTCTCCATGCAGAAGACGCTCTAGCTGAGAATCGAACCAGACAGCGTCTTACTGTGAGGCGACAACACTACCGCAGCACCACAGAAAATAAATTACTATGATTCATAAATTGTTACAGATGTGTAAACCATGACTGATGAAATGTATGTACACAGGAGATGTGGGATGTCATGAAAATGGACTAAGATGGAAATCTTGTCAGAAAACAGTCACGTGGGAGAAGTACATAAGCAATTTTTATGTATGTGTATGAATATGGACAAGATTAAAATGTGAGAGCAAGAACATCTATGACAAAGTGTTACATCCAAGAAGTAATCAAATGAGTATTAATCCATTATTGTGTAGCAGCATCTGCTTCATGCACTGCTTTAAGGTATATCAGATGGGTGTGTAAAGTCTGTGGACTTATATAACAATTGCATACATATGTATACATATTTATTAGTTCATGTTACCCACAACTATAGTTGAAACACTAATAAAAAAAGTATGCATCTAAAGAGTTTGTGACAATATTTTGGAAAATGACAACTGTATTGAGCATTGTACAACAAACAGTAATACCTGGATTAGAACACTCAGCATACCTCACAGACAGTTGCAACATCACATTAGTTATCAGTGAACTGTAGAAAGTACTAGAGTTGGCATACAGCAGTTTTAGACAGGCCTATACACAGTCGGTGTTCTCAGCACATTTTCCTCAGCTTCCATTGTGTGGCACACCGCTGAAGAAGAAGTCACAGTCCAGCAAGCAGAAATCACATAGTTGAAGGGATCATGACAGATGTATGATGGGAGGGGCAATGTGTAGATCAGACTTTATAACAGAAGTGATAATTGATACACCCCATCATGAGAACATTAAACCCTTACACCTGTTATACATATAATAATGACTTTCTCCTCATGGTGATATCAGTATTGCTTTCTGTTGTGTAGCAAGACTAAGCATAGGGACACTAGAATCAGAATATGAATACAGCCAAAGCAAAATCTGAACAGTTACTGCCATAGCATGTGAAGTGTCACTTAACGTTGCCTGTGTTTGGGAAGTCGTGCAGTGCAATGCCAAGCATGATGCAAATGCCAAGTACAGAAATTAAGATCTTTCTTTATGAGCCATTTCTGGCCATATATGTGTGGATCTGTTTTTCTGACTGAATTATTGGTGTGAAATGGGGTTGATAGGATAGTAGTGGAAAGGGGGAGCAAGCAGTAGGTAGGTAGGAATAATTCAGGAACAGAGTGGGAGAGCATGATAGTTTTCCACTTCTTCACAAGCTAAGATTGTATTTATATAAGGAATTTGTAAATTGTTGATCATCACATCACAAAAGATATGTGACAACAACTTAACAATGTTGTGTGACCATTTGGACCAAATCATACATGTCATGCACACTGAAATGTGAAGTGGTAAGTTATGTATGGAGCATACTATGTTGGCGGGACAAATGACCTTTTCATTTTTGTTAAGAGAGGAGAATTGTGGAAAAAAGTATTTAGTAGTAAGAGAGGTTGGAATGTAGTGTAGGTTAACAGATGCAGACATCTAGGACATACAACGCAGACAGGGATGGTGATGTGCACAAGAAGGTGGAGGACACCATGACTGGGGTTAAGTATTGAACTTTGGTGGTGCATCTCCATCCAGTAAGACTACAGTGGGAATCTAGTACTCACCCATAGAATTATCACTGTCACCCGTCACAGACAGCTGGGGCAGTGCAGGATAGGGCAAAGATTTGGCAATGTGCAGCAGGATCCATTCCATGCAGCCAATGCGGTCACCAAGACCACTCTCCATAATGTCCTCACCAGCCCTGGCAGCTCCTGTCAGGTGACATTATCTCCACTGGCAATACCTTCAATGGTTGCCACACACACACACACACACACACACACACACACACACACACACACACACACACACACACACACACACACACATACACACACACACACACACACACACACACACACATATATATATATATATAAAAACAAGATAGTGAGGGGGAGAGACAAAAGAGCAAACTATCATAAGTGTCATATAATTGTCACATATCCCAGTCACTACATATTCCGCATTCTTTTTTTATAAATTTTACAATCTATATATGACTGTGTGACCATAAATTGCAGTTACACTAAATATTAGTCTCCATAAAGCTCACTATTATAAACATTGTACAAAAAGTGTGACTAGTTGAAAGCCAGTTTATGCAAAGCATGCTATTAATTGTATGTTGGAAATGTGTACATGCCATTCTATATTATTGGCTACAAATACTAATTATTAAATAATATACAGGAAATTCTGTTGTCTGGATTTTAAAATAAACATCTATGTTTACCTGACCATTGACTACTGCAATGCTGAATGAGCTAACTGTACAGGTCTGTAAAATATGAAAAATACTTTAGCATGTATAGGAATGCAGTTGTCTGACAGTTATGGACAGATAGATAACTGATATCTTATTTCTAAAATCAGTGCTATTAGGAAATGACAGTCACTCATACATGAAATCATATTTATTCCATGCCTCTCTAAGGCATTGCAGTCTCTCCTGATGTGCCTCCTGGTTTTTCTTCAATCTCTGCAGAAGCTACACATAACAGACAATATAATGAACACCTATTTGTGTTGACAAATCACAGTAGTGTATTGCATGCTTATAATATTCCTTCCACTGGCTAAGGAGGTCCTGTTTTCACCTTTGTAAGTCATTATAATGGTGACAGCACTGTTCACTAGTATATGGGATGCTGGTTTCAGGGGTGACAGCCTTGTCATACATCTTCCAAATCTCATCCTTGTAATGAGACTCAGGAAAAATGGCAGGAAATTGGTGCCTAAATCAGATCTTGCATGCACCAGCCTGTGTGCAGTGGCAGATATTGTGGATAACTGCATATACATGACAGAAAACTCAGCCATGATCTAGAATTAAATGTAGGAATTACTTCTCCAATGTCCACTTTAGGTGAGAAACATGACTGTGAGACTTGGCCACGTGTGCTGATCACTATATAGAGATGCTTCACAGTGATTCAAGCAAATGCTGGTTACTGTTGATATTTCAATTAGATTTCAAATTATATAATGCCACCTATAAGCATGAACACAGGGATGATTTATAGCATTCATAATGTTAAAATAGTGACGTAAATAACACCTGCATGATTCTGTTGTTTTTCTGTGTTGCCTTTATGTATATTTGTTTTCAGTAGTACAAGGTGCCTTGGTGTGACATTAAAAATAAAGTCTGAGTGATCAACTTGAAATCAAACACACGACACAAAGACAGATGAACTTCTGAACTCTGTGTATTAACTATTAATGCCACAGACCTGTGTATCTGACTGGAAATATACCTACTTCTGACAACACCGTAGCTGTTAAGTATAAGTTGTTCCTTCAGTGGAGTAATAATTTGAGGCACAGATGGTTTTATGTGGAATACCTTTTTGTCATTGAATTAATTGTTTTAGCATCTTGACTGCTAACTGATGTGTGCTGAAATCAGGCTTTCTTACACAAATGATGGCAAAGTCTTAGTGCATGCCTAATTATTTTTGAGTTTTTGCCATAGGAATTGAAGCGCTATTTTATGCAGTCATTTCTGAACACTGTCAGTGCCCCAGGCCAACTGTTGCACATAGAATAAGAAGCACTACAGTTGTAGTCCATGTGTGTGATGTGCTGTTGATTTAACTGACAGCATTACTGTTCTATGGAAAAGCAAATATTGAGGAGAGGGCTATACAGATTGTACAGGATGGGATGGGACAGGATGTGATGTTCCCCACAGCACGCTCCAGGACAATTTACAATTAATTATTATATAGATATGCCACTAAATCAGTGTTCACAATTGTTTTGAAAGCTGTCCATCTATCCACAACTCCATTTTTCCATTTTTGCACATGGGTTTACTTCAACAGTGACAATCATCTAGATCCAAGGTTCACACTACCTGGTGGCTAGCCCTAGCACTGCTGGTCTCCAACACCACTCACTCATATGCACATTCATCTCTATGGGCAATTTATAGTGTCCAGTCTACTTACTGCATGTCTTTGGAATGTTGGGGGAAACGGGAGTACCTGGAGGAAACCCACACAAACACAGGAAGGCCATGCACAGAGGGCACCACAGCTGAGGATCCAGTGAGGGAACCCCTTTTTGTGGGGTGACAACATTATCCAGTATACCACTATGCTGCCCTAAGGTCATATTGAACTAAATTATTACATTGCTGGTTTTGTTTCCTAATGATTGCACATCTACTATTTTTCCACACCATGCACACAGAAGTTTGTCAATACTATAATCACTGATCTGAGCACTTCAGGTGACACATAAGTGCCATTACCATGTTTAGCAGTCACAGAAAACACTGATATTGCAATATTACTATTATAAGTTGCATGTCTTGCTTACATTAAGATACAAAAAAAAAGATGACATTTATCATGCTATGTGGCTTCAAACCTGCAATTATTGCATTGATATTCAGGATATAACTGATTAACACAAGGAGCCATTTAGCTAGTAACTACACCATTGCAACTGTCCGCATCCAGTCATGTCAAAACTGATAAATAAGGTGCATTGCCACTGGCCTTGTTTGCACAACTGATAGCTAAGTCTTTGCACATGTGAAATACATTTTTGAATTTTGCCATATATTGTGAACTGTCATTCAGTGCAAGGCATTGATGACTGGTACTAGTGCACAATGCCAACCATCATATAAAGGATGAAGCTAAAAAAAGATATTCAGTGTAATGGATTCTCAATGTTTTGAGTTTGTACAAGTAAAATACTTCACAAAGTTTGAATTTTGCTCCTGTGGCATTTCAGTGTAACACTGACATCAGGAACATTTTAAGTGTTATAAACATTTAAATGAAAAAGAAGGAAGTCATGTACATCTGATGAGGGTAGAAACAACTTGTCTGCAAGGCATGAGTTACTCACTGTATTTGGTATACATTACTTTATTGCAGTATCTTTATAAGAGGAATCTGTTGAAGGTTGCCATAACTATAAAGATTTTTACAGTGTATATAGGCTGTAGGTTTCAGTCACATTTTTGTCAGCCTTTACTCAATGTATGAGATGTGTGCACAGGTACCTCACAACATTAAGAATTGTTGAAGATATGTGTATCATGTTTCATTCCTAAATTAGTAAATATAATATAAAATGTAGTGTTAAGACTTGTTTTTGTGTTACACACTCTCTCAAAGTGCAATTCTCATTAGCAGGGGAGCTTACCAAATCATTGAACAGTACTGATAGGGAGGCATTAGCTAGCCAAAACCCTTGTAATCCCTACCCTTATGCTGCTTGGGCATGTGCACATCATCAGATAGGAACCAACACCATGTTTTCTTCCTCAGCACTTTAAGCAGATTGAGTGATTCAGAAATGATTGAGTTGAGACCTAATTAACATATTCCACATGTCCAGAGGGGTTTATCTACATCATATAAACAGGACACAGAGCTATGGAACTTCCACTGTGCTAGCGAAGACTCCCTTGTTTCCCAAGTGACGCTGAACAAAATAGTGACAACAGTTTCAATTAGTAATACAGAGGCTATTGACTGACATTTTCCAAGGGATGTATTTTTCAACAGAAATACTTGATTTTTTTATTATGATGATTAATACTTGCAATAAGGTAAACTGTGTATCTGCTTTGTTTCAGTAATTCTTTAAAGTCACCTGATATGTATTTTATTGGGGTCAGGAAGTACACATGCGTTAATGTGCACAGAGTTATTTAGTATTACTGTAAAATGCTTAAAAATGAGAGTTTCACTGCCAAGGCCCATGGATGAGTACCATATGTGTTTGTTACACTGACCACTGTTTCTCTACTTCTGATATTTGTCCTGCCCAGTGGTTGTATATTCTTGTACATGCTATTGTTTGCTTCTTTTGCAGTTTCTACATTCACTTGTGGGATGCATGCAGATGTGATATTACAGTGCTTGCAGTGTTGTTTGGACTGTTTTGTTTCTCTGGTACTACCCACTGACTGCATACCGATAAATAAGACTCTTTGTACTACCCCCAACCTGTGTGTGCAAAGGATATATCAGTTATTGTTGTGATATCCCTGCAGAGGTATCATTGATTTTTACTTACTGCTTAGTTCTGTTTATTAATTGTACTATTTCTTTGTGACTAGCTAATCACAATGCATTTGTTGCTGCTTCTGAGAATGTCCTAATCTGGAGTTGCCTATGTTTGGTGTTCACAGCAGCCAGACATTTCTTGGGTACGCAATATCTGGGTTGTGTCTATGCATCAGTGTTACTGACTGAACTTTGAGGGTGATTTCTAACAGAAGCAGCATCCTATATGTAAGCCTGCTGCATATAAGAGGTTTACAATGGTTGTGGCAGCCTCTAACATTCTTTAAAGTCTTCCTTTGGCTATATTCCAGCATGTGTTGGAATTCAGTGCTAAATTGGGCACTTTGTGTTGGTGTGGGTTTTGTACATTTCTGAATCACTCTGCCAATTTTTTTTTTTCATCACTAGCCTAAAACACAGCATGCCATTTGATCATTAACATATTATGCTGCTAATCCTTGTTTTGCTGTCAGCCATGACGTGGCCAGCTGTTTCCTGAATCGTAAAATCCATGCTCAAAATTGGTCATCGTATACATGAGCTTAGTGTGACAAGCAGGTATTCATGAGTCCTGGTCACTATCTACTTGCTCAAAATTGAAATTAAGTGTCTTATTTATAACCACATTGACCTCAAATTAATATGTCTGTCAGTCTCTGTGTTACTTTTATTACAGATCATGTTGGTAAATGTTTGCTATGAAACTTACTTTGTTTGTCTTGACTTTAAGAAAATCTGGTATACAAAAATAAGATTTTCTGTTTAATTCAAAATATTAATTTGTTCATTATTTGCATAATATGCATAAATGTTCATGATCATTGACACAACTGCATATATTTCAGAAAGTAACTTCATCTTTTGAGAAATAAAAAAGATGTAGTTCATGTTGATGATAAAATAAATAATAATCCAGCTTGCAGGTATAAAACAAAGTGCTATCCACGTTTATCTCCTAGTCCATTCTGGCATACTTTGAATATGGAATATGTATTCTATTACTACAACAGTCACAACTGTTTAATATATTTCTTTTAGTTCAGAAGAGAGGAAATAGAAGCCATGGATATGTAAGAAAAGTAATTCAGCTTACAAGCATGACAACATCAAGCTGAATAAAAGTATCTATTTGATCTATTTTTCACTTTTGAGATACATATAAGATGGATGTATTCAGAATTAAAATCAAATTACAAATGTGTTCACTCATTTAAATATGAATATTTCTGAATGCAAAATATTGATTTGCTCATTTTCTACCATAATAAGTGGTCATGCTTTTGCTGATTGGCACAGTTAACTGCTACTATATCATTATAAAAATAAATGATAACTAATTTAAGTTCATTTTTACACTGGAAAAAAAGAAATCCATTTATAGGTATAACATGAATCTGATATCTGCGCTGACATGGTTAGCATTCTATTCTGGAAGAACTGATGGATGTAGAATATGCCCATACTGTCTTTCCAGTTAATGATGAATAGTCACTTTTACTGCCAACATATCTATATTTTATAAGGCAGACAAAAGAAGAGATGCACTGGGAGCAGTTAATGGTCAGCTGCACAGAGACAAAAATATGCAAAAAGGGATATAGTGAAAAACATTGGTTACAGCCTATAATGACAGAGTATGCTATAATGTTTTTGGTATATATATATATATATATATATATATATATATATATATATATATATAGTGTGTGTGTGTATGTATATATATATATATATTCATTTATGTAGATATATATATATATATATATATATATATATATATATATATATATATATGGTTTACTATCATATTTTCGAAGCAAACTCCATTGACTGCACTTTTCTCAAACACGGAAATTCGAAAACGGTAATGTCGAACACCAAAAGCCAACCTAGGAACAGTTTTAACATGGGTCGAGATAGGTGTTCACTTTTATTGTCGAACTACAAACCTCTCCCCTATCTCAACCCATGTTCCTAGGTTGGCTTTTGGTGTTCGACATTACCGTTTTCAAATTTCCATGTTCGACAAAAGTACAGTCGATGGAGTTTGCTTTGAAAATATGATAGTAAACCATATATATATATATATATATATATATATATATATATATATATACACACACACACACACACACACACACACACACACACACACACACACACTGTGTTTATTAGAAAGAATGCCTGCATTATGTCTGTATATATTGAACAATGTATTTAAAATTAAAGCACATGTACTGTTAAGGCTACAGCTAAGATAGTTGGAAATATGATGAATGAAAATATAATAAGTGGAGTGCTACATGCTAAAAGAAAAGACACATTTGCCCATACAAAATGTATTAATGGTAGTTGAAAAAGCTAAGTGGGGTGCTAAACAGCCAGATGCAAAATTAACATGGGGATATGCAGATATACAAACTGTTCTTTGAGAATGTGTTTGCACCTCACACTATGGTTTCTGACTTGGATATGATAAAAGTGATAGGAAGACAATTTTCATCTACTTGAAAAGTTATGTGAAACCTGGAAAAAATAAACAATGATTCTTTGGAGCAAGTTTGTCCAAAGTGAACAGAAACCTACCATCAAATTATATAAATGACCCCATGGAGTCATTTGCATATATCCCATGGGCATCTATTACAGGAGGTTTAAGGTATCACATAGTGAAAACTCTAGCTTGGCTAGCTTTTTTCTTGTAGTTTTTTATTAATTGGTTTGTCTGTGTGACTTTTTTACTTTTTGGTTTAGTTGTTGAGATATTTTACAGACACCTTAGTGGTTATGGACATCAGTAAGGTTAAACGATCCTGGGTTTGTAAAGTGTAGTCAAATAATCCAGTTATGTTGTGCTGATATTAAAGTAAGATAGAAATGTGTATGTCTGTATCTAGTGTTGCATGGAGTTTTGCTTTTCTGGTTGTGTCTGTCTATAAAGACTTAAAAAATAAAATGTGAAAACTGATTAGCATTCAGAATCCATATAGCAATCAGCCTTTATTACATGAGTTTTAAGGTATCATACAGTGACACTCTAGCTTAGCTAGGTTTTTTACTAATTGATTTTGCATAACGCTTAATTTTACCTCATTATTTTTCGTGTATTTCTAGCAAAATATATTTTCTGTCAAACTGTTTTTTTTTCTGGCAAGTTATTGGCAATTTTAGCCGCTAAATAATAATGGAAATTTCAGTTTCAAACTTCATATCTGCAAGAAAATGCATGCAATGTTAAACAAGTTATTCTAGAAACTTTGTAAGTATAAAAAAAACAAAATTAAAAGTATATATTCCCGATGGTGGACCTCTGTCTCTAATTACTTTTTGTTTTTATCCTTGACTCTTAATCTAAGATACTGAGGGCTATGCTAAAGAGACTAGAACCTTTGTTTCGACAGAAGATTTGGAAGTTTTGTCACCAGAAAAAAATCCTAGTTAAGAAGGTAATAAAACAGAAACTTTTAGAGGAGAAAAAAAAATTTACCACACTGTCAGGTGTACACACCTGGGTGGGGATGAGAGAAAATTGTAGGTGAACAAGATGAGAGTAAAAGGAAAAGTGTAAGCATGGAAAGTAATAAGGGGACTGAGAAAGACTACAGATTGATGGCAGTGATCCCAGGTGTTATTAAACAATTCTCAATATGAAATGTCATAACACTTCACATTGGTTACAATGGTTGAGGATGTCACAAAGATAGAAAGGCAAATTGTTTGGAGTTGAGATGCAGTATAACGTAGACGTCAGCACAAAAGTGGGATAGTGCAGAAATCAAAAAGGACCCTTAAATGGAAAACCAAGAGTAAATTAAAGATAAAGATGTACAGTTGGGTAATGGAAAGAAAACTGAAAATTTTAAAGCACATCAGCACGTCAGAGTTAAAATGATATAAAGCAAAACAAAGTTCCTAACTTCTTGATGGCCTGTAGGGATAGGGCTCACCAGTGATAAGAGAGAGACAAATACTCAGCATGACCAGAGTTTGGCACTTTCTGTCATGATGAAACAGATAGCATCAAAGAAGGCAATCTCTCCATAAGAGCTGAAGTTGATGTGATGGAAGAGTTTAAGTCCCAAACCATATACAATAGAGGGGTTATAATCCAGAATAAAACAAGACTGGCTGTAGGAAGAAAAGTAAGTGCTGAAAGCAAGTCACTTGCATATAATAAGAAAGAAGGAAGATTCAGTCTGACTGGAGTTCTGGTCTTCCTTCTGTCAGAATAAACCACTTATGAGGTAAGAATATTGGAAATGTACTATGGGTGCTGAGGAAAGGTCAGTCGATTTGTATACTGGAGATCAGTCTACTATGTTGAGGTCCAAGATAATGGGCTCTTCTTTAGACTCAGATAGTTCTAGTTTCCATGATGTGGAGTGGATATGGAGTGCAGATTCAGATATAGTTCAGGTTTTCATAATGTGTAGTGGATATGGAGTATAGATTCAGATATAACTCTGGTTTTAAGCCAAAAAACAAAAAAAACTGTTATGCCACCATTTAGAAAACTGCTAGATCGTTTTACTGAATACATCCAAAAGGATCTAGTACAAAGTTGTGTGCTTAAAACTGACAGATACTATGTATCAATGTAAATATCACCTCTGCTGTGCTCTCGTCATCAAGATACATGAAACAAGTCACTTAATACAAAAACTGTTACAAATGTAACATTAGTGTTCCATCTCTTAAAGTGCCACAGGCTCAGAAAGTTCAATAAATATTCCATTAAAAGAGCTGTAGCATTTTTTAGAAGACCACAGAAATATATGCACAAGATGGAATATGTAAAGATTAAATGTAAAATATAAGTAAAAGGATCATCTAAAAGGGCTTTGAGTTTTAAGATGCAACTAATTGATGTATGCTTCTTTAGTCCTGGCTAATTGCAGCCATTCAGCAGCATCTGACAAAATAGCTCCATCCACTCTAAAAATAATGGTCCTGGTCCTCCCCTGATTTTCTTATGCACTTTTTAAATAATTGAAAATTTAAACTCATGATCTGGATGTCCCTAAATGTGTATGAATGAAGCATTAGTTGTTTTGCTTTTTCTAATGTCATACTCATACACATCAATGTGTTCACATAGTTTTCACTTAGGTTTACCAATGTAAAAGCATTGGCATGATTGGCATAAGGCAGCCTATACTACTCCCATAGTATCACAATATCTCCCTTGCAATGTGTAGTATTTAGCTAAATGGTGTAATTATCTCCTATTTTGATATATTTACAATACTTGTACAGTGCAATGGCCACATTTTTTCATGCCAGGATAGGCCACTTTTTAATTTCTATTCTGATTTTCAAACATACTCTAAAAGTTGTCCCCTTTTCTGTATACTATGATGGGTTGTTCACCTACCTTTTCCTTGACCTGTATATCATCATTCAACATCCCCCAATTTTTGTTAAAAATCCATCAAAGCTTACTACAATCAGTGTTAAAGGAAGTACCAAAGGTACTGCCTACTTTCTGGTCAGCTTCATTTCCATTATTCTGTAAATTATCCAGACAGTTACAGTTTCAGTAGTTGCAGTGTGTAAAATGGGAATAATAAAGTGTTCCATTTCCCTTTTATGCTGAACGTCAGATTTCAAGCCATTCATAGGTTCATAGGTGTGTACTAGACTAATGGCCCTGGAGCCTTTACAAGCCTAGCCCATAGGATTACCCTGGCATCATGCCACCCGGCCTTAGTTTCCAGTGCCTCTATCAAGTAGAGCCACTGGAGTGATCCCCGGGGTGAATTTTCTATTTCCCAGCCACTCATCAAGATTTCTCTTGAAGAGGGCCAGTGAGTTGTTTTGTTTGACATGTATGGGAAGTCTATTCCATAGCATGGGCAGTCTCTGGGTTATGAACCTGTCCCTCCAGCATGCAGTCCTTTTGGGTATCCTCTTTTGATAAACATATTTTTAAATGTAACACATTCTTCACTAAAGTGGGAGTCTAATGTGGTCATCCTTGTGACCCTCACTAGTTGACCTTTTACAACTGCTCTCTTGTGATGGGGTGAGTACTGATGTAATGTAGAAGGGAATTACAGTATATAGGTTTTCTAAAAATATGTGAAATAAACCTATTATTCTCTATATCTTTCTCTAATGATACATCCAGGTAAGAGATTCTCTTTTCTTCCATCTCATAGGTAAATGTCAGAAAGTCAGTGGTACCATTAATATAATCTAAAAAGGGACTTTGCTTTCTTTCCTGTCTTTCCATATAATGAATATGTCATCCAGATAATGGATGCACAATCTGACTGACCCCTTAAAATGTTGATCAAATAAAAAAGTGTGCTCCCACTGGGCCATTACTATGTTTGCAAAAAAAGACTCAGACAGACAGCCCATTGCCTTGCCACTTTTCTGTAAGTAGTACTGTCCCTCAAAGATTAAAAAATTGTTCTTCAAGATTATTTCCAAAAGCTCTTCCTAAAGATTTTTTGCATTGTTCCTGTGGTACCCTTCTAAAGGCAAACTATTCTGTAATATTATGTAAACCACTGAATACCTAAATCCCGAAGGATCACACTGTATATATCTTTGACGTCATTGGTTATAAATATGTCATTGACATTAAACTCTAGCCTATTATTCTTGTTCTGAAAGTCCCAGGAATCCTTACATATGAGATTTTCTTGCTTTAACAATACCTTCAGCTTTTCATCTATTTTGCACATGGACTTGTGATAGAGCCTCTTCCATCATCTATTGGGCACATGACTCCAAACAAGGTAGGCACCATTGGTGAAGCCATGTTAAGATAAATAACTTTGTATCTATGCATCTCTCTATAAACATATCCTTTAACTGCAAACTTATTTGGTTGTAAGCCTTTACCAACAGACCAATCCCTTTACCAACAGACTGAAGCTGTTATTACACAGGCCAGCTGTTATCAAGTTCCAGCATAGAATTAAGGGTATGCACTGTTATCAATAAAGTCTATGATTACCAGCTTACCAAAAGTAAGGGGGAAAGGAGAACAAACATACCTCATCATCTTCTTTCAGCTGTTCCCGTTAGGGGTCGCCACAGCAGATCACCTATTTCCATTTCTTCCTGTCCTCTGCATCTTGCTCTGTCACACCAACCATCTGCATGTCCTCTCTCACCACATCCATAAACCTTATCTTAGGCCTTCCTTTTTTCATGTTACCTGGTAGCTTCATCCTTAGCATCTTTTTCCCAATATACTCAGCATCCCTCCTCAGCACATGTCTAAACCAATGTAATCATGCCTCTCTGGCTTTGTCTCCAAATCTTCCAACCTGTGCTGACCCTCTAATATACTTATTCCTAATCCTGTCCACCCTCGTCACACCCAGTGCAAATCTTAACATCTTTAATTCTGCCACATCCAGCTCAAACTCCTGCCTTTTTGTTAATGCCACTGTTTCCAACCCATATAACATAGCTGGTCTCACTACCCTCTTGTAGACCTTCCCTTTCACTCTTACAGGTACTCATCTGTCACAAATCACTCCTGACACTCTTCTCCACCCACTCCATCCTGCCTGTACTCTCTTCTTCGGTTTACTATCATTGAATCGAAGAGGACTCGGTCGAATGATCATATCATCGATCGACATCCTCGAAAACACACAATGCCGAACTCCGGGTGCGGAAATACATCGCTTTACCATGGGTCAAGATAGGGGCGAGATTTTGTACTTGCAGTATCGGAGTTCGACACACAATCTGTTGTGTTTTGTTTGGTTTCGCATGAAGATATTTCGGATCCAGTCCACTTCGATTAAATGATAGTAAACCCTCTTCTTCACCTCTCTTCCACACTCACTGTTACTCTGAACTATTGACCCCAAGTATTTAAACTCATCCACCTTCGCCACCTCTACTCCTTGCATCCTCACCATTCCTCTATCCTCCCTCTCATTCACACACATATATTCTGTCTTAGTCCTGCTGACCTTCATTCCTCTTCTCTCTAGAGCATACCTCCATCTCTCCAGGGTCTTCTCCACCTGTTCCCTACTCTCACTACAGATCACAATATCATCTGCAAACATCATAGTCCACGGGGACTCCTGTCTGATCTCTTCTGTCAACCTGTCCACCACCATTGCAAATAAGAAAGGGCTCAGAGCTGATTCTTGATGTAACCCCACCTCCACCTTAAACACATCCATCACTCCCACTGCAGACCTCACCACTGTCACACTACCCTCGTACATATCCTGTACCACTCTTACATACTTTTCTGACACTCCTGACTTCCTCAAACAATACCGCAACTCCTCTCTAGGCACCCTGTCATATGCTTTCTCTAAGTCTACAAACACACAATGCAACTCCTTCTGACATTCTCTGTACTTCTCCATCAACACTCTCAGAGCAAAAATCACATCTGTAGTGCTCTTTCCCAGCATGAAACCATACTGCTGATCACTAATCATCACGTCCCTTCTTAACCTTGCTTCCACTACTCTTTCCCATAACTTCATGCTGTGACTGATCAATTTAATCCCTCTGTAGTTACTACAGCTCTGCACATCACCCTTATTCTCAAAAATCAGTACCAAACACTTTTTCTCCATTCTTCAGGCATCCTCTCACTTTCCAAGATTTCATTAAACAATCTGGTTAAAAACTCCACTGCCATTTCACCTAAACACCTCCATGCTTCCACAGGTATGTCATCTGGGCCAACAGCCTTTCCATTCTTCATTCTCTTCATAGCTATCCTTACTTCCTCCTTGCTAATCCATTGTACTTCATGATTCACTATCCCTACATCATCCAACCTTCTCTCCCTCTCATTCTCTTCATTCATCAACCCCTCAAAGTACTCTTTCCATCTCCTCAACACACTCTCCTCGCTTGTGAGTATGTTTCCCTCATTATCCTTGATCACCTTTACCTGATGCACATCTTTCCTAGCTCGGACCCTCTGATAGCCAATCGATACAGGTCCTTTTCTCCCTCCTTAGTGTCCAACTCTTCATATGCCTTATCCTTAGCCTTCGCCACCTCTCTCTTTGCCATGCACCTCATCTCCTTATACTCCTGTCTACTTTCTTCATCTCTCTGACAATCCCACTTCTACTTTGCCAACCTCTTTCTCTGTATACTCTCCTGTACTTCCTCATTCCACCACCATGTCTCCTTGTCGTCCTCCCTCTGTCCAGATGAGATACCAAGCACCTTTCTAGCCATCTCCCTTACTAGCTCTGCTGTAGTTACCCAGCTATTTGGTAACTCTTCACTGCCACCCAGTGCCTGACTTAACACATCCCTGATTTCCACCTCACAATTACCCTTTTTCAATTTCCACCATTTAATCCTTGGTGCTGCCCTCACACTCCTCCTCCTCTTCTTGATCACCAACGTCATCCTACAAACCACCATCCTATGCTGCCTAGCTACACTTTCTCCTGTCACCACTTTACAGTCTCCAATATCCTTCAAACTGGCCCTCCTACATAAGATATAATCCACCTATGTGCATCTTCCGCCACTCTTGTCTGTCACCCTATGCTCCTCCCTCTTGTTAAAATACATATTCACCACAGCCATGTCCATCCTTTTCACAAAATCCACTATGATCTGACCTTCTGTATTCCTTTGTTTAACACCATACCTACCCATCACTTCCTCATCCCCTCTGTTCCCTTCACCAACATGCCCATTGAAATCTTCTCCAATCACCACTCTCTCACCCT
>NC_056735.1:1326927582-1327015082 GCF_019279795.1 Protopterus annectens
CATCCTGCATCGTCTGTTGCTCTTTCACATAGGAATTTGCTTGTCTATCACTACACAACATTGGCTATGTCAGAGTTGCCAATGTTTCTTGCTCCTTCCCTTGCTCTGCAACTCCAGCTGAACATTTGTACTAATTTCTTACAGAAGGCTGTAGAGAATCTTCATGTGGCAAGTGATCAGATGTTTCCCATTCCACTTGTTTCTCCTTAATTTGTTAAACTCATTGTTCATCATGTTGTGACATTACCACTGTAGGATTTTCTGCACTAAATCCTTCTCATATAATCCATAACTTCAGTTTCTATTTCTTTAACTTCCCCATTACTAATCATCTTTTCCACTTTTCCCATTTGTTTTCTTATTTTTTGTATTGTGAAATGTGGTATATCCTGAATGCCTTTGCCTGTATTTCTCTGCAACCATATTTGGTGTCACTTTTTTTTGTATTGATTTGTTTTGCTTTCTCCTTTGCATACATATTGCACCATATTAAAGTTATTATACTTTCCCTTGTCAATATTTCTTCCTTTCTGTTTTCCTTAATTTGGGGACTAATTGTTCCATCATTCTGTGACATAAACTGTGTTGCACTTTCTACGCTAAATCGTTTACTTTGGATGTATTCCATAACTTCAGCTTCTATTTGTTTAACTTCTACTTTATTAATCTTCTGTCCATAACTTCAGCTTCTATTTGTTTAACTTCTACTTTATTAATCTTCTGTTTTACATTCCCCCTTTGTGATCTTATGTTTTGTGTTGTGAAAGTTTCCATACCTGGATACTTTGCCTGTATTTCTCTTCAAATGTCTTTGGAGATGCTTTCTGATATTGATTACTTTGGCTTTCTCATTTGCATAAATATTGCAGCAAATCAGATCGTTCTTTCTTTCCCATGGCCATGTTTATCATGCCTTTCAACATTTTCTAGGTTTTGTTCTTTACATTTTTTGCACTTCGTTGGTTGCTTCTTTTTCCAAATGGTCCAAAGTATCTGTCTATGTAATGTTTTTCATGGATCTGTTGTATTAATGAACACAAAAAATGCATTTGATGGTTTTGACAGTTTTCCTTGTACAAGTATTTTTCTTTTCTCTGATTTCTCTCTTAATCTTTTAAAATATCTTCTATCTGGAAATTATGGGTTTCTTGCATAATAGTAATGATACATAATTTCTTTCTTATCCTCAGTAGTCCACTGTATCATGTTTTCTGGCCTATCAGTTTTTTTTTTGGACTACTACTTCCTTCAACAATGGGTGGGGGCATCCACCCCCTGAACCTGGCCTAACCCCATTGTTGGAATGTTTCTGTGTCTTGAAGATTCTATGCTGCTAGTTTTTCCAGTCCTGGAACCAGTGTGCATATGAAGATCGGGCACTTTTTTATCCTGGGACTTGTGTACCCAAATGTCTTTTTTTTATTTTTTAACCTACTTCTGTTCATGATCTATGCTATATAAAATACATTGTATACATCAGTGTCATACTCACTAAAGTATAGCTTATTTAAAGAGAAGTTCATTGCTAACCAGTATCCTACATTTTCCTACGTTCCACTATAGCTGCTTTTGGTTATTATATGTATTTCTGGATTCCAATATGCTCTTGTTACAAAAATTTGTAAGGAAAGCAATTTCATGCATTTGGAACTCTGTAGAAAAAATCCTCATTGGAGGTTACCAGTCTAATGGACACAGATCCTTTTTAAACCTAGCCATTCATACCCCAGTCTTCCTCCTAACTGTCAATCCCCAAGGACTAGAAAGACTTTGATGTATGCCTGTGCCTTAGAACATCTATAAGCTGCTGTTGTCCATAAAGGCAACGGGTGACAAGCAGGGGTGAATTTATGATTTCCCATCCACTGGTCCAAATGTTATTTGAATAGGAGCTCTGTTTCACATAAATGTGGAGTCTTTTCCAGAAAATGGGTAATCTCTCAAACACACACCTGTTTCTCCCACATGTTTTGCTTATGTCACAAATGAGGTTTAGATCCTTAGATTGGGTAATTCTTGTGCTGTTTATTTTGTGAATGTGTAGCATGACCATCAGGGATGAGTCTGAGAAGAGCTTGTAGGCTAGATATAGATTGCCCCTCAATAGTCTGTAAGAGACTGAGTACAGGGACAAGGGCATGGGGTCTTCCACATAGGACATGTCATTTGCACTCTCTATTCTTTTAATGAGGAATCTCTGTGGCCACTATAGTTGTTGCATACGCCTGGTCAGGTACATGCTGAAGAGTGCAGTGAACTCGATTATTGGTCTAATGATGGCTAAGTATAATGGGATTATGACCTCCTTGGATCTGGATGCCATGCCATAACTTATAACTTGCCTCATATAGAAGGATTTTCTCACCACCATGGACACATGGTGATCAAAGTTCAGGTTAGTGTCAACCTGAGCTCTCAAGTCCCTTAACACTGGGTCTACTCTTAAGAGAGTGTTATCAATGTTGTAATTTGCAAGGGTGCTAATCTTCCCAAAGGGTAATAATAAGCATTTTTGGCACTATTAGGCTATGTTTCTGGCACCAGTTACTTGGCTCTCAGGATATCTACATCTTTGTAGGAATCAGTTACTGCACCCAACTTGCAGTCATCTGCAGATTTCATCACCCAAAACCCTCTATATTTTCTATGACTTCAGAGAAGTGTATTCCAAACATGAGAGGACCAAGTGCTGAGTCCTGTGGAACTCCACAAGTAACACTTCTATTGGTGGAGATGGATTTCCCCACCCTAACTTCATGTGTCCTATCCATAACCCATTTGACTATTCATCGGGTTACATATGGATTTATGTCTAAATTTTTGAGTTTCTCTATTATACCTAAGTGAGGTAGTGTTTTGAATGCCTTTACCAGGTCGAGGTAGGCAGTATGGACTTTTTGCCCATCATCTGTGGCTCAAGTGTCCTTCTCAAAGTAGGCAACTGGGTTTAACAGGTGTGAGCTACCCTTGACAAAAGCAATCTGGGATGATTCCAGTGCTTGAATATTTCCTATGTATTTATTAAATCCATGATAACTTTTTCCATGGCCTTGTATGCAAGACTAGTTTAACTTATGGGTGGGTCTGTTGATGGTCCACCTTTATGAAGACAGATGACTGTTGCAGTACTGCATTCCCTAGGGATGAAGCCTGTCTGGAGGCTGTGGCTGGATAGACATTCTAGTGGGCCTGAGAGGTCATTTTTCAAACTATATAGGAGGCATCCCTGGTTGTTATCAGGGCTCATTGCTGTAGTGTGTTTAGTTCTGGAGAGTGCAGTGAGGACCCATGCTTTAGTAACAGTGGGGGGATAAGTGGTAGAGGGTATTTCCTGGGGAGTAGCTAGTCACCTTCGAGTCATACAGACTCTGTCTTCTGCTTGTACTTTATTGTTGTCGTGTAACACTTTTGAGTAAAGTTACTGTCATCTACTCTTTTTTTTTACACTTTGGTAACTATTACAGCCAATTAAATGCTTCTGTCAATGTTTTTCTCTCTGCACTATAAGGTTGAGGGTTTGCCTTCAATTATAACTGAAATGTCATGAAATCACAAGAAATGAACGGCTTTTATTGCATGTATATTCCTATACACAAGACAGACTATTTTGTTTCTAATTAGAACTAGCCAGTACAACTTTATACATACATAAGTAAATAGACACACATATTCCATGTGAAATTGTAGTTTCATTTATTTACAAAATAAATAAACAAACAAGCAGACACACATGTTCCGTGTGAATTCATAGTTTTATTTATTTGACTGTTTCATAACTATCATATCTAGGCATAGCAAGATATTGTTGATATAATGTAACAGGTTTACAGGGAAACAGTGTAAATTGCACATAAAAGCAAGTGTGATATTTCGTTGCAAAGAAACAATTTGTTGATGAATCATGACAATGCAAGAAATCTGTAATACACACTCATTAGTTTAAAGAACACTATTGTACATAAAACTAAAAAAAATAATAAAAATGGAGACATCCTTCTATACTTAACATAGCCACTCTATTAAACAGATTCCCCGGGATTCAGGAAACTCCATGCAAGAATAGTGTTATTCTTGCACATAGCGCTCCTACACTACACGGCCACCAAACAAGAGCAAGTGCAGGGGGTGTGTCAGAGCAGTGCTTGCACAGTACATGCACCCCTGCACTCTAGAATTGCCGTATAGCAATTCTACAACAGCTAACAGTTCCACAGACACTGTTATCACAAGATAACAGTGTCCATGGATAAAACAATTAAGTACAGCCCCCATAACATAGCTCTAAACTGTCCAGAGTTTCACAGAATGTCCAAATTATTCCCTCATAGTTTTGACATTTCCATCATAAAACATCCTGTAACGCAAATTGAGTCATACTAGCAGCTTTCTCAGTTTGTAAGAGTAATATTACACATTTAAATTTTTTTTCCAGCCCCCAGCAAAGTTAAAGCTTAGTTGAGCGGGTTTGCACATTGTACAGCTATGCTTAGCCTAGTTTATACATCCCAATGAGCTAAATAGAAATATACAGCCAAAATAGTGGAAAGTGAAATAGTGTAGTGGTTAGAACTTTCACTTAGTATACAGGCATTCATGGTTAGAGTACCCATTCAATCCATCCAGTTTTATTTGTGAAAACAGCACTAACTGTATATTTTGTTATCAATAGGTAGTGAATAATATATATGTGTTAACCAGGGAACTGCAGCAGGTCAAAATTTGAGGTGTCAGTGTAGTACAGATGTGAAACACCCATATAAACACAAGTGTCCCATACAGTATAGCCTCAAAAAATGTAATGTGATGAAAGCAGATAGGAGATTTTATGGAAGGTAAACATACATATCATAACATGTCATTCATGAGGAGTCAACCCCACAGTCCTGATAGTCTGTAAAAGGAAAGCTGAACAATGCTAACTTGTGCTCATCTATGCTAAGCCAGTGTAAGTATTGCTTAAATGTAAATTCTAAGCAAGAATTAGCTTAGCTAAGTGGATTTGTACACTGGTAAGCAGTGCTTAGTGTCTACTCTTTTAAGCAATGCTTATCTTTAGTAAGCAGGTTTACCCGATGCTTAACATAGCTCAGCATATTCAATACCGTCCAATCACAGCAAAGGGTTGGAAAGCAGCCTTATTTAAACCTCATAGGCAGGAATACAGCTCATAACCAGTTTTAGCTCCCCACTGTAGGCACTATGTCTGGTGTTGGTGAGGGTGTGCATTTTAGGGCCCAGCACTGGGGCATAAAGGAGTCCAGGGTCATGGTTGGACTCCTTGTAAAAGACCATGATGTGAAACTGCTGCAGGACCAGTACCAGGGCTCCTAATACAAAGTGGAGGCCTGGGACCGTCTCACCCGTGATCTCACCAGTGCCACTTGCATCCCTCAGACTGGTGAGCAGGTCCGGCACCACTTTGTTGACTTGAAGCGGAGGAAGAGGGAGCTCTTGGACCAGTGGGTCCAAGATGCCTGGGTGGGTAATGTAAGTATCAGTCACACTAAGTCTTTTTCAAAGTCCAGCCTGTGTATGTGATAGATAGGCATGCATAAATGTTTTTTTTTCCTACAGCTGCAGATGAGAGGGCTGTGAACTTAGACATCCATGCCAGCAGGCTGTGTCGCGAGGCTGGTGAGTAAAAATCTAGCTTGTAGTATTCAGGGCAAATAAATAAAAATGAGTATAATGTCACCTTGCAGTATTTAAAAATAGGTATGGTTTGTACTGAATAAACAAGCCAGTAGGAGAGTAATAGTGACTTACAGGTTATATATCAATAAAAGAGTAAGTACTTGTTAATAAAAGTCAAAATCCCAGACTGGTTGTGTTTACTTTGGTATTGTGTGAATCGAAATGTGTACAGTTTATGCATAACAACTATAGCTCTGAAAGCATTAAATAATCAAGGCTCATCTGACAAAGATCATGGAGTTGTAAAACAGGAGATTAGCTATATGAAGAGAGTATTAGACAGAAAGCAGTCAAACAAGTGACAGCAGTTTCTCAACAGCTCATTCTGATGAAATGCAAACTTGTTGTATTTTTAGCACAAGCAAGCATGGTTCGAATCCTGGGAGTGGTAGTAAGCATAATTTCACCCAGGGTTTTGTGAATATGGGTAGAAACAGTCAGGTAGTGTTATCAGAGATTAACTCCACAGGTCTGCCAAGTAAGAAAATGTATTTTAAAAAAAGTAGCTATAAGAAGGCTGTAGTTATACTGTGCTCAACACCCGCTGTCCAACCCCAAGGCTGCAAATGACAGCAAGATAAGTACATATATCAAGTAGTCTCCCCAAAGAAATGTTCCTTAAGTGTCATACTGTCACAGCTAGTAATCACTGCTAGCCAGGGTGACTGATAGAAATCAAGTCAGAGTATGGCAGTGCCCGCGCCCCCCCTCCCCCCACACACAAACACACATGCACAGTATGAGTACACATATGTAACCCTGACTAAGTGAATATGGATAGAAACAGTCAGGTAGTGTTAACAGACATTTCCTCTACAGGTCTCGTAGGTAAGAAAAGGTATAAAGTAGCTAAAAGAAGGTTGTAATTATACACTGTGTACAAACATGCCACTGCCCAACTCAAGGCCATAGGTTGTTGTAAAGTGAGGTAATACCTGTAGAGTAATGATTAGAGCAATGATCATTAAAGTTGTGAGCATTTCATAATGCATTATATAAATCAATGGGTATGTTTTTCACCAAACCTACTGTTGGGACATGTGTCTTATTGTTGTGCAAATATTGAAATGTGTTTCTATTAATGTTCCCTGTTCAAATACTACCATAAGTGGCCTGTTGATATCAATGTAACCTGCATGCTGTTATTCCATATATGCATGTGTTTTGTTTGCTATGCAACTGTTCCAAATCTGTTGTTTTGGGTTAATGGGAATACTCATGCATGCTGTTATAACTAATCCTGGAATGTGTTTTTCATGACTAACCAACATATGTTCTAAAATTGCAACAGCATAGCACATCTTGGAAGGCCGATCCCAGTGAATCCACCTATCCTGCCTCATCTGGCCATGGCACTAGGCCACAGCATATCTCGGACCCACCCTCGGACCTCCTCATCCACTGGTCCTGCACCACCTTCAGGTGGAACCGCCTCAGGGGATGGGGCTCACCCCCCCTCGGGCATGGGTGATGACATGATACTGTCACCCAAAGCCAGGTCTGGGGATTGGTGCATAGTGAGCTTCAAAAGGAGTTTGGAGATCTGCTATGCCAGCTTGAGGGCCACGTGGCACATCTAGAGGGTAAGCCTGCCCCTCCTGCTCATCCCCCAGCACAGCCACCTTCGGGGCTGTGAAGGTGCAGTGGTGACTACCCATGGGGGGGACCTCCGTTCCACTGTATCCATTTGGGGGCTCATGGGCATCTGACTCCCAATCATCCCTCCCCATCCAAGGTGTTTACCCCCACATGTATCATATACCACCCCTGTCTGCTGTCCTGTCTGTCTTGTCTGTCTTCCTACCCTACCTACCTCCCCAAATAAACCTACTTCCCTTCCCCAGCATCCCACTCTCACCTTAAAAAAAGGGCAATCTGTTCCCACAAAAAGATGTTGCCCCATACATAGCTGTCCATTTCGCACACATTTTCACTGGACATATGTAGTCTGGTCTAATTGGCTTCACAACACATTATTGTTATCCTCACCCCTCTCTCAGGGGTTTGACTGTCCAAATATACCTTCAAATTCTGTATATATGCACAGCTGTTGCTGTAGAAGAAATGGACAGCTATGGACCTTCCTTACACCTGTCCTGCACATCCTTAGCTATCTCTCATATTGTTTTTCCCTCTGTGTGCCCCCCTTTTTCACCACTTTCTTATCACACCTTTTTTCTTTTCTTTTAAAGAAATTAGCATGGGAGTAAGTGGGAGTAAGTAGCATTAAGCAGCAGTAAGTGGCAATAAGCAAGTTTGCTTGTTACTAAGTGATGCCTACACAGATTAAGCAGTTTCCCGTTTAACCATGTGTTGGCATTGCTTACCATCATGCAAACCCATGCAAACTTGCTTACAACTACTTAAAAGTGCCTTAATCACTCCATATCCAACAGCCCTTGTTCTGCCCTGCAAGAAAGTAGTCAACCCTTGCATGACTTGAACCCAAGACCCCACACATCATAGCAATTTACCACTAAGCCAAATGAGCAGTGCAATTGTCTAATGCTTTTTAAAATGTATCATTCAGTACTGTCATTCAACAGTAAGGAAAGGATTGTATATATATATATATATATATATATATATATATATATATATATATATATATATATATATATATATATATATATATATATATATATATATATATATAAGGGTGGGAGGATGGCAGAATGGTTAAGGTGTTTACCTTGCAGACACAAGGTGCATGGTTTGATTCTCATATGGGGTAACTGGCTAGGCTTAAAATGGCTCACAAGGGTATTTAGCCTAGTACTAATCTATCCATCTATCACATGTATGGAGATGCATATATATGTATAGAGATGCATATATATATATATATATATATATATATATATATATATATATATATATGTGTGTGTGTGTGTGTGTGTGTGTGTGTGTATATATATATATATATATATATATATATATATATATATATATATATATATATATATATATATATATATATATATATATATACATAATATATGTAGAGATATACATATAAAATACACACCTATATACATATAGCTATATATAGAAAAGTAAATAAATGCATGCATAGATATAAATATATCTGTATATACCAATATATATATATATATATATATATATATATATATATATATATATATATATATATATATATATATATATATATCTATATATATATATATATATATATATATATATATATATATGTGTGTGTGTGTGTGTGTATACATATATACATCTATATAAATATGTATATATGCATTGCAGTTGTACCTCAGATCCTTACACCGAACCTCTTATTGCAACAAATCTGTCCAAAGGCTGTCAAAATGGAGGTCAATGGGCCCAAACTAGGGACATGTTTTAAATATTTCCCTTATCCCTCTGTCTCCAACAGCAACTGTTCTGCCTTGCAACAAAATGATAATTCTGACAAAGTCTTGAACCCAGGGCCCTGTAAACTACAGTCAGAGTAAAGTACCATTACACCATATGAGCTCTATAAATTAATGATGATTTTCCAAGCATATCAGTTAGTAGAGTCATTCAACAGTAGGAAAAGGATTCTGTAGAATCAGTCAGGTTTTCTATATATACATGTCTATATGTATGGAGATGCTTATATGTGGACAAGTCTATACATAATATATTTATAAATATATATATATATATATATATATATATATATATATATATATATATATATATACAGAGAGAGAGAGAGAGAGGGATACATCTGAAATATATCTATATATGCATACACACACACACACACACACACATATATATATATATATATATATATATATATATATATATATATATATATATATATATATATATATATATACATATATAGAAAGGTAAATAAATACATGCATAGGCTCATAGGTTCATAGGTGTGTACTAGGCTAATGGACCTGGAGCCTTTACAAGCCTAGCCCATAAGATTACTCTGGCATCATGCCACCCAACCTTAGTTCCCAGTGCCTCTGTCAAGTAGAGCCGCTGGAGTGATCCATGCAGTGATTTTGTATTTCCCATCCACTCATCAAGATTTCTCTTGTAGAGGGCCAGTGAGGTGCTCTGTTTGACATGTATGGGAAGTCTATTCCATAGCATGGGCAGTCTCTGGGTTATGAACCTGTCCCACCAGCATGTTCTGTTGATTCTGGTAATGAGGTTGAGGTCTCTGGAATGTGTGGTGTGGAGGGATTGGGATTTTTTAGATGTAGCATTTCTAACAGAGCTGGGTCAGACATGACTTTGTAAGTCAAGCAGAGATTGTCTCTAAGTAGGTGATATGAGACAGAGAATAATTGGAGTTTCTTGAGTCTGTCCATATAGGGCAAGTGTTTAAGGCCTAGAATCCTCTTTGTGATGTACTTTTGCAGCCTCTCCAGTTGTTGCAGGTGTCTAGTGAGGTACATGCCAAATGGGGCATGGTACTTGATGATTGGCCTAATGAGAGAGGAGTAAAGGGAGACAATGATCTCTTTCTTCCTGGATGTAAACCTCTTAGGAATGAGATGTGCCACAAAGAAGGACTTTCTGACCACTGTGGCAATGTGGTGGTCGAAAGAGAGGTTGCTGTCATCCTGTGTTCCCAGATCTCTTATAATGCCTTCTGTGTTCAGTGGACTACCATCGATGTGGTAATTCATGGGAACTGGGTTTTTGCCAAAGGAAATGACAACACATGTTTTGGCATTGAGCTTAAGGCCATGGTTCTGACACTAGTTGTTGGTCTCAGTGAGACCTTTCTGTAGGATGTCAACATCACTTGGGAAGTTAAGAATAGCTCCCAACTTGCAATGGTCAGCAAAATTTGTCAGCCAGATTCCCTTCGTGTTGGCCTGCACTTCAGAGAAGTAGACACCAAGCAGGAGTGGACCCAGGAATGAACCCTGTGGGACTCCACTTGTTACTGGTCGGCAGTCTGACTTGGAGTCAGCTACTTTCACACTGTGGGTTCTATCTGTGAGCCAATTTGCAACCCACCTAGTGATATTGGAGTTGATGCCTAGCTTACTGAATTTTTCTATGATTCCTGAGTGGGAAATGGTATCAAAGACCTTGACCAGATCAAGGTAGGCTGTGTGCACCACCTTGCTTTCATCCACAGATCTGGTGACTGATTCAAAGAAGTCAACCAAGTTGAGCAGGCATGATCTACCATTCAGAAAACCAAACTATGTGGGATCTAGAGTTTGGAGATTCCCTATATCCTTGTTTATTACATCCATGATGATGCATTCCATAGCTTTGCATATCAGACTCATTAGGCTAATGGGGTGATAGTTCCTAGGGTCTGTATTCACTCCTCCTTTGTGGAGAGGGATGACTGTAGAAATGAGCCATTTGGTAGGGACAAAGCCTAAGGTGAGGCTGTGATTGAACAGGGCACACAGGTGAGGTGCTGTAGTTCATGTATAATACATCCAGGAATATTGTCAGGTCCCATAGAAGCTGTATTCTTGGCCTTGGACAGTGCTGTTTTAACCTGTGAAGCAGTAATACTGGGTGCCTGGCAATCTACTGTTAATGTGATAGGTCCTTTGGGAGGGGAGGGAGGGGTAAAGTTGGCACTGAATCTGTCGATTAGTAAATTGGCAATATGTGTTGGCTCATTATAAGAGGTACCATTGTGCAGTAGCTCAGAGCAAATCTGGGAATTGCCTCGGAGATTCTTTACATAACTATAGAAGGCCTTGTGGTTGTCTTTACTATATGCTGCAATTCTGTTTTCATAGCTAGCTTTAGAGGATTTGATGAGGGATTTTAACTTTTTGCTGAGGCTGATAAGGGAGTTTTTCCAATATTGGGACTACACCTTATTTTACATCAGTTTCCTCCTTCTGTTGTAGAGTTTGTTTATGGCAGGGCCCACCAGATTGGCTTCCTATATTTGGAGGAGAGCATCTTGATTCTATTGGGTATGGCGAGATCCATGCATTTGTGTACGTGTTTGTACACAAATCATTGGTGTATGATTCGTCAGTCATGCAACTATTCTCCATTTGCGTGGGTGCCATGAAGTTAGCCACCTCTGTTTTTAGGAGCCCAAAGTTAGCTTTGGAGAAGTTTTTCATGGTGGTTAGCTTTCTGGGTGGTGGGGGGTTGGAGGGATGCGGATTTCCAAGGTGATTAGTTTGTGGTCGGATCTAACCCGGTAGGAGTTGACTACTGGTGAAGAACAATGGTCGCCCATGTTAATAATGACCAGGTCAAGGATGTTTCTACCTCTAGTGGGGGTAAGAACAAGCTGGTCCAGGGCATTGGAATTAATGAATTCCAGGAAATGTTGGGCAAGTGTATTGGTACATGAGTAGTTTTCCCAGTTAATGGAGGGGTAGCTGAAGTCACCCAGTATGAGAGTGCTAGGTTGGACCCTAATATTCTCCAGGGTGATTAGGAATGTGGAGTGTGAGTCTTGGGACATGGTTGGGGACCTATAGCAGGCTATGACCTGAATCGCTGTCTTACCCAATGTTAGCTGCACCTGAAGTATCTCTGATGCGTTATGTTGGACTACCAGTCTGGAGGTGTGCACATCCTTAATGAATACAGAAACACCACCACCTTTGGAGCTTAAGTCCAAGTTCTGGTGCCGAAAGGTGTAGAATGAGTTATAGCCTGGTAGTGCAGGGGTGCTTTCTGTTGCCTTGAAGCAGGTCAGTGTTACAGCACAAATGTTGATGTTCTCCATTTTAAGGAGTGCTTCGAGTGAGTGCATTTTGAGATTTAAACTTCTAGTGTTGAGCAGCATGACCCTCAGAATGCATTTGTTTGTAGCTGTTACGGTGGAAATTTGGTATTTTGAACACCACCTAAAAAAGGTACTATAGGGGTTAAAGAGCCTTGGCCAGTATCCAGAAGCCCAGGGATGACAGATGCAGGCCATCTCTGACAAAGCATCGAGGTCTGTCAGTCATGTCATCTCAGGCAGACAGATAATGGATCCCATTAGAATGACACCAGAAACTTAACCAATTGTTGAAATCAATCATTTTCTGCTTGTACTGTATATCATTCTGGGTGATGGTAGGATGCTACTCAGGGCTAGGGTCATACCCACCTGGGCTACATAATCTGAAAGCTCCTCCATGGCTCTTTTCATGTAGTCCAGGGAGGTACGTCTTAGGTCATTCACACCTACATTTACAATGGCAGACTCATATTTGTACCTGTTGTTGAAGAACCTGAGTGCATGCATTATGTGGTGGATCCTGGCACCTGACAGGCAGCTGACTGTTACTTTCTCCTTATTCAACCTAGTCAGTGGGACATCAGTGTGCCTCACTATCGCATCACCTATGATGGTGTGTTGGGCATGCTGTTTTGCCTTAGGGGCTTTGGTTGAGTGGCACACTGTTTAAGAGAGTTATGTGTTTCATGATTAGTGTTGTGTTGTGGTGGTCAAGTGTGTTTCTGTCTTGGAGGTCTCTGCTGTTTGGATAGATTTTTATTGAGAGCCTCCATGAAGGTGGGTGTGTGGTTTGTGCTTTTATGTGAAGGCAGTGCTGGTGTGTGTTCTGGAAGGCTATGTGTTTCATGCGGTGTGTGCAAGTGTTGATCTTCTCCTTTTGGCCAGTTATTCTGGTCTTGGCTGGAGAGTGCGTGGCTTCCAATTTGGATATATAAGTGCATCTCTTGCAAGCCTAAGTCTTGGGAGGTAAGAGGAAAGTGTTGTCTGTGTATATGAGGTAGTTGCTACATTGCCTCAGGATGCCCAAGTTCACCAGTTTAATAGGAGAAAGCACAGGGAACTGACCTTTAGACATGCCTGGAGGGTGGCCATTAATAATAATTACTGGAGCTGTTTCCTTGTAGAACATTTAGTGCTGGTAGCACTTTTGTGTGCTACAATAATTGCTACAAGAAGTCTGGTAAAGTGCTAGAGTAATAAAATAGTAAAAGTCCAGTAGAGAAGAGAACGAGCAAATCTAATGGAAAAGTTGAAGAGCAGATTTTGGCACTGCTCAGAAGCTTACAAAGAGTCCTGGATACAGCAAATCTGTATCTGGACTATACTAGTTACAGGAGAGGTGGGAAACAAGCACAAGCATGGGCTTTTAAACCAGAAAGTTGAAAGAGATGGAAAGACTGCCCAAACGGTCAATAAACTACAATTTCTGGGCCAGAAACCACTCTTCTTGTGGTAGATAGGTTACCTAGTGCTTATCATTCCCACTGGTAAGCTAGAAGGCTTTCCTCTGACACAGAAAGGCTTTCGGGGCTCAGAAGCTTACAAAAAGTCCTGGATACAGCAAATCTGTATCTGGACTAGACTAGTTATAGGAAAGGTGGGAAACAAGTGCAAATGTGGGATTTTAAATCAGAAAGTTTTTAATAGATGGGAAAAAACTGCCCAAATGGCCAATGAACTACAATTTCTTGGCCAGAAACCAGAAAGTTGAAAGAGATGGAAAGACTGCCCAAACGGTCAATAAACTACAATTTCTGGGCCAGAAACCACTCTTCTTGTGGTAGATAGGCTACCTAGTGCTTACCACTCCCACTAATAAGCTAGAAAGTTTCCCTCCAACAGAGAAAGGCTTGGGGGCTCAGAAGCTTGCAAACAGTCCTAGATACCCCAAATTTCTATCTGGACTAGACTAGTTACAGAAAAGGCAGGAAACAAGCGCAAACACGGGCTTTGAAACAGAAAGTTGAAAGATATGGAAAAACTGCCCAAATGGACAATAAACTACCATTTCTGATCTGGAAACCACTCTTGTGGTAGATAGGCTACCTAGTGCTTACCACTCCCACTGGTAAGTTAGAAGGCTTCTCTCCAACACAGAAAGGCTTGGGGGGCTCATAAGCTTACAAACAGTCCTGGTTCATAGGTTCATAGGTTCATAGGTTCATACTAGGCTATCTGCCCGAGGGCATTTACAAGCCTAGCCCATAGTGGGGAACTATACCCATTATTTTGCTGTGCCTCTGTTGAGCAGTGACACTG
The DNA here is from genome assembly GCF_019279795.1 of Protopterus annectens. NCBI lineage: Eukaryota > Metazoa > Chordata > Ceratodontiformes > Protopteridae > Protopterus > Protopterus annectens. Next base: position 1,326,942,251 of record NC_056735.1, read on the forward strand.
AGGTAATCCCTGGGTATATCCCATCCATTGGTCAAGATTTCTCTTGAACAAGGCCAGCGAGGTGCTCTGCCTCACATATACCGGGATTTTATTGGAGTCTTTGGGTGATGAATCTATCCTCCAGCACATCCTATTAATATTTAAGTCTCCGCCCTTGTGGCTCTGACGGATCTAGATTTTTGAGGTGAAGCATATTCATCAAATCTGGGTTTGACATGGTGCAACTGAATAGAGCTGGAGTTCTTTCAGTCGGGCAGCATAGGACAGATGTTTGAGACCCTTTATCCGGGCATTGTACTCAATCATTGGTCTGATGAGTGATGAGTATATGATCTAGATGAGAATCCCTTCATGATAAGGTGGGCAATGTAGAAGGTCTTCCTAACTACTTTAGCTACATGGGTGTCGAATGACAGACTACTATCAACCTGGGTCCCTGATAACTTCTTCTGTACTCAGTGGATTGCCACCTATTTGGTAGCTAGGGGTAACCTTGTTTTGTATGACTATGCATTTTTGGCATTTAACTTTAGGCCATGGCTCTGGCACCAGTTATCCATTTCTGTGAGACCCTTCTGAAGGATATCTGTGTCAGATGTGTTTGCAGTCATCTGCAAACTTTGTCAGCCATAACCCTCCAAAGTAGATGCCAAACAGCCAGGACTCCTGTGGTACACCACTTGTGACAGGCTTTGAGTCTGACATGGCGCCAGCAACTCTGACCCTGTGGGTTCTGTCACTCAGCCAGTTTGCAACCCATCTTGTGATGTATGGGTTAACATTTAAGCTGATGAGTTTTTCAATGATACCCAAGTGGGGTATTGTATCCAGATCGAGGTAGGCTGTATGGACTGCCTTTCCCTCATCAATGGCTTTGGTGACTGTTTCAAAAGTCAACCAAGTTTAGGCATGATCTGCCTTTGACAAAGCCAAACTGGGATGGATCCAAAGTCTGCAAATTCCTATGTCTTTATTTATGAGGTCCATTATGATCCTCTCCATGGCTTTGCAGATAAGGCTTGTAATGGGCGGTCCACAGTTGCAGTCAGAGGTAAGACTATGATTAAACAGCTGTCCTAGCTGGAGTTTGTGGAGCACACAGCCGGACACCATCAGGTCCCATGGATGCTGTGTTTTTTGCGAGAGCAGTTCTCACTTGGGCATTGGAGATGTTTGGGGCAGCAGGGGAAAGTTTGCACTGAACCTGTCAGCCAGTATGTTGGCAATGTCTGTAGGATCAGTAATCTTCACATCATTTTGAACTAGTTCTGAGCATATCTGGGAGTTTCCTCCCAGGTTTCATAGCTAAAGAAGGCCTTATGATTGTCTTTTGAGTCTTTAGCTATTTTTCTCTCAAAATTTGCTTTGGATGATTTTATGAGAGTTCTTAGTTTTACTTATAGTGATCAAGGTGTCTTACCTTTTAAGGATTTTGCTCTATCTTGTGGCTGGGGTCCACCAGACTAGATCAAGTATGTTTTCTCCTCTTGTGGGATGGTGACTAGTTGTTCCATGGCATTTGAGTTTATGAATTCCAGGAACTTTTGGGCTAGGGTGTTTGGGCTTGAGTAGTGTTCCCAGTCTATATTAGAAGTCACCTAGTATGATGGTGTTTGGTGATACATTTATCCTCTAGTGTTTTCAGGAAGGCCATGTGAGGTTCCTGAGTTTGTGAGGGTGGCCTGTAACATGCTACAATTTGCAGAGCAGTCTTGCCTATGGTTAATTGCACCTGGATGGTCTATGCATCGTCCAGTCTTGAGGTGTGGGTGTCTTTGATGAATATGGATACCCTCCTCTTGGTATTGTCCGGATTTTGGGGCCGGAACGATGATAAGAGATAAAACCTGATAGTGCTGGGGTGCTCTCAGAACCAGGTTTCTGTCACTGCACAGACATTCTCCATACTGAGATGTGCATTTTGAGATTTAGATGGCATTGAGCAGCATTACCCTTAGTTTTTTCCTTTTTGTGTTCTAGGGTGGTAGGTTTAGAATTTGAGCCTTGCCTAAAGGCACTACCTTTGCCAATATCCGGTGACAGGTGCAATTAAGCCAATTGTTAAAGCTGATCATCTTATCTCTGTATTGTGGCATCATTCTTGGTGAAGGTAGGATACTGCTCAAGGTCAGGGTCATACCTGCCTGGGCTACATAATCAGAGAGCTCCTCAATGTCTCTTTTCATGTAGTCCAGGACAATGACTGAGTCGATGTGGCGGACAGGCAGCTTACTGTGACCTTCTCCTTATGTGTCTGACTATGGAGTCACCAATGTGTCTGGCTAGTTGCATGCAATTGTAACATTGCCTCATGCTAGAAGGACTAGACAAAACTTTAAAAGAGATTCCGGGATGTGGGTGACTAACAGGGATGAGATTGAAAGAATAGTGTGCACTAGAAAGTAGGTAACTTGAGTTTTACCTGTTTAAAAAGTTAAGGTTTAGTGGGCAAGATGGACTGAAAGGTGGTTACTTTTGTATTTTGGTACTATGAAATACTGTATTTAAATAATTGAAGGAGGGATTTCAAAAGTGATGGTTTTGTGATTACTCACATAAAAAGACAGTGGTATTTAACAAGACAATGTGAGGGAGGGAAAAATTGAAGTTTTAATATGCTGTTAAAAAAAATAACAGCAAACTAACCTTTCCTTCACAGCAAAGTGTAGCAGAGTCTAGATGAGCCTTTCTGATAAAGGAGACAGCCTGGAGACAGCAAATCTGCCTCTTATGTTAATTTGACCATATATCTCATTTTCTCTTTGCTTTCACTGGCTTGTGTGAGTAAACACAAAATTATCATTTTGTGAAGTCACTCCCGTTCAACTATTTATTTAAATTTATTTAAATTTATTGGCCATCCTACTGTATTCCATAGTACCAGAATACAAAAGTGACCACCCCCTTTCAATCTATCTTGCTGTCTTAAAAATAGTGACTTTCCACTAAAACTTAATATTTTAGACAGGTAAAACTTAAGTTACCTAATTTCAGATCTAACTTCTCAAGTGCACACTGCAGTGTTTAGGATAAACCTTTTTTTACATCTTACCTTTTAAGCATCCCTGTGACTAGCACTTGCTCTAATACCTGCTGGAAAGCACTAGGAAGCCTTAAACTGATACAAGCACTCAACTATCCTTGTTAATAAGGAGAAATTAATCATAGGCACTAAACAGCTTATAATTGCAAATTACCTTGATAAGGTAAGGGAAAACAGCTCCTGTACTTTACAATAAAAGCATCAAACCAGGCATGTCCAAGGGTCAGCTTCTGGTGATTTCTCCTGTCCACCTGGTGAATCTGGTCATACTGGGGCAATGCAGCAACTGCTTCATATACACAGACAATCCTCTCCGCCTACCACCCAACACTACAACCTGCGAGAGATGCACTTACATAGCCAAACTGGAAAAGCTCTCCACCCAAGATTGTGCTAGACAGTCAAGAGGAGAAGGTTAACACCTGCACTACACCTCAAGCAACACATAGCCCTTCTAAACCCACACCACCAACATCCACACATAGCAACACTAAATCCACATATGCGGAGGCCCTTAACTGTAACCTGCCCAGAAACAAGGACCTCCAAAGCTGAAATATAAACAAACACCGGTCACAAGCAAATTGTCACATAGCTCACAACACCAGTGTGCCACCCAGTAATAGCCCCTAAGGCAAGACAATGTACCTAACATTTTAGTCATAGGTGACTCTATAGTCAGGCACTCTGATGTCCGACTCACCAGGCTGAACAAAGAGAAAATTACAGTCAGCTGCCTGTCAGGTGCCAGGATCCACCACATAACGCATGCACTCAAATCATTCCACAACAAGTACAAATATGACTCTGTCATTGTCTATGTTGGAGTGAATGACTTGAGACATACCTCCCTGGACTACATGAAAAGAGACATTGAAGAGTTCTCAGATCATGTGGTCCAGGCAGGTATGATCCTAGCTCTGAGTAGCATCTTACCTTCGCCCAGAATGATACCACAATAAAGGACAAAATGATTGACTTCAACAATTGGCTAACCTTCTGGTGTCATTCAAAGGGGATCCAGTATCTCTCTGCCTAGGATGACATGATTGACAGACCACAATGCTTTGCCAGAGATGGTCTGCACCTGTCACCCCTGGGATTCAGGTTACAGGCTAAGCCTCTTGCCACCCCTATAGTGCCTTTTTTATGCAAAGTTCAAATGACAAAACCACCACCATAACAGGTACAAGCATTCAAAATCTGAAGGTAATGCTACTCAATGCTAGAAGTCTAAACCTCAAAATGCACTCTCTCAAGGCACTCCTAAAAATGAAGAATATTGATATCTGTGCAGTAACTGAGACCTGGTTCAAGGCTCCAGAGAGCACCCCTGCAATACCAGGCTACAACTCTTACCACACTTTTTGACCTCCAAACCAGGACCGAAACACTAAAGGTGGAGGAGTGTCCATATTTACCAAGGATATTCACACCGCTAGGCTAGTTGCCCAACACAATGCATCTGAAATTCTCCTGGTGCAACTAACACTAGGTAAGACTACAATCCAAATTGTATCTTGCTACAGATCCTGCACCATGCCCCAAGATTGTCACTACACCTTTCTAAACATACTGGAAAATATTAAGATACAACCAAACACCCTAATACTGGGTGATTTCAACTGCCCTGCCATTAACTGGGAAAACTGCTCATGTACTAACACCTTTGCCCAACGGTTCTTAGAATTCATAAATTCCAACACCCTGAATCAACTAATCCATAGTCCAACCAGGGGCTCAAATATCCTAGACCTGGCCATTACCAACATGGGAAATCGATGCTCCACACCTATGGTTACCCCCTCGTTTGTCAGGTCTGATCATAAGCTAATCACCCTTAACATCAACATCCCAGCCCTACCCCCCAGTAAGTAAACTTCCATAAAAAACTTCTCCAAAGCCAACTTCATGCTACTCAAGTCAGAAGTGACAAACTTCATGACACCCATGCAGATGGGAACTGAAAGTTCAACTGCTGAATCCTACACTAAAGACTGTACAAGCACATCCACTTATGCATGAATCATGCCATCCCAAATAGAACCAAGATGCTCTCCTCCAAAAAAGGAAGGCAATCTTGTGGTCCCCTGCCATAAACAAACTTTGTTGCAGAAAAGAGGAAAATCCCAGGATGCAAAAAACTCCATTACTAGCCTCAGTAAGAAGCTGAGATCCCTCATAAAATCCTCCAAAGTTAGCTACGGAAATAAAATTGCCAAAGATTCAAAGACAACCACAAGGCATTCTATAACTATGTCAAGAATCTAAATGGCAATGCTCAGATCTGCTCTGAGCTACAACAGAATGGCATTAAATATACTGATCCCAAGTATATTGCCAATATCCTGGCAGATCAATTTAGTGCCAACTTCATCACCCTCTCACCCCCTAAAAGGCTCATCTCAATAACGGGAGATTGCCAAATTCCAGTAATAACTGCCATACAAGTAAAAAATGCACTCTTCAAAGCTAAGAATACAGCATCCATGGGACCAGATGAAATCCCGATCTGTGTACTACATGAACTACAAAATGAACTGGCACCTCACCTAAGTGTCACATTTAATCATAGCCTCACCTCAGGCTTTGTGCCCACTGAGTGGCACACAGCTACAATTATCCCACTCCACAAGGGGGGATCCACCTTGGATCCCGGGAACTACCAAACCCATCAGTCTGATGAGCCTGATCTGCAAGGCCATGGAATGTATTATCATGAAACTTATAAACAAAGACATTGGCAACCTTCAAACACTGGACCCTACCCAGTTTGGGTTCATGAAGGGCTGAACTTGTCTCCTGAACCTGACTGACTTCTTCAAATCACTCTCCAGAGTCGTGGATGAGGGTAAGGCAGTCTACACAGCCTATCTGGACCTCGCCAAGGCCTTTGGCACCATCCCCCACTCTGAAATCATAGATAAACTTACTAAGCTGGGCATTATTCCCTACGTCACTCGATAGGTTGACAACTGGTTTACTGACAGAACCCACACTCTAAAAGTATCTGACTCCAAATCCAGCTCCAGACAAATGACAAGTGGAGTACCTCATGTTTCAGTCCTGGGACCGCTCTTGTTTGGCATATACTTCTCTGAAGTACAGGCCAACAGTAAGGGACTCTGGCTAACAAAGTTCGCAGATGACTGCAAACTGGGAGCCATTATTGAATCCTCAAATGATGTGGATACTGTGCAAAAGGGCCTTACAGAAACAGATACTTGGTGCCAGAGCCATGGGCTCAAGCTCAATGCAAGAAATGTATAGTTATCCCTTTTGGGAAAAAACATGTACCCATGAATTACCACATAGGTGGTAGTACATTAAACACCGAAAGTGTGATAAGAGACTTAGGGACACAGGTGGACAGTGGTCTCACCTTCAATAACCACATTTCCACAGCAGTCAGGAAATCCTTCTATGTGGCACATCTCATGACTAAGGGCTTTTCATCCAGAAAAAAAGGAGGTCATTGTCCCACTGTACTCATTCCTCATTAGACCCATTATAGAATACAATGCCCCATTTGGTATGTACCTCTCAAGACATCTGCAACAACTGGAAAGGCCACAGAAATACCCCACTAAAAGAATCACAGGCCTAAAGCAGATGCTCTACGCTGACCGCCTTAAAAACTCCAGCTATACTCTGTCGTATATCGTCTACTCAGAGGCAATCTCTGCTTAACATACAAGGCCATGTCAAACCCAGAGCTGTTGGACATGCTCCACTTAAAGAAATCACAATCCTTCAGAGTCACATGCTCCAGGGATCTAAACCTTGTCATCACAATAAACAAAACATGCTGGAAGGATAGGTTCCTGACCCAGAGACTCCCCAGACTCTGGAATAGACTGCCCATACATGTCAAGCAGAGTGCCTCTTTGGCCCTCTTCAAAAGGAACCTTGATGATTGGATGGGAGAAAGGAAATTCACCCTGGGGATCACATCAGTCACCCTGCTAGACAGGGGTCCAGGGAAGTAAATAGTGTGGGAAGAAATAGCCAGGGAATTGTTATGGCTAGGCTTGCATAGGCCCTCGGGCCGATAGCCTAGTACTAACCTATGAACCTATGAACCTATGGACTAGACTACTTACAGGAAAGGCAGGAAACAAGCCTAGAATTTTTTTTTTTTGTAAAGTGGAAAGGGAGAAAGGAGAAACAGAAGATAATTCAAGGTTAAGGACCTAAGCAGCTTGCTCTTCTCAAATGTTCTCTCTGTATTAGGTAGAATGAGCTAGTGACATTAGACTGGATAGACATGAGATACAGCTGAACAGATGGGACTGGTAGGAGTGCCTGAAGTCAAAATATGATCTCACTGTACTCGGTTGAGTGAGCAAATGAGATAGACCCAGGAGGAGTGTTCAAACACAAATTTACAGGAGGGGTGAGCAATTCCAAAGCCATCAAGATTAATACCAGAACAAGAACAGAAAGGCAGGGCAGGAAACTAAATGCAGAGAGAGAGAGACCACAGTATTCTATGAAACAATTAGAAAAATAAATAACTGCAGAGAGACACAGACCACAATATTCAATGAAACAATTATATAGACATAAAAATAAAATGCAGTACAATCTTTAACACTGCAAGTTTGTACTTAACTCAGCTACTAATGCAGTTGATTGTAGGTATATAGCAGAAAGCCAATCAACTCAGATATTGAGCAGTAATAAATTCAAAGATATGTGACTAACACTTATAAATACAGAGAAACCCTCTAGGCTATGATTTTAACACTGAAATCAATGAAGTGAAACACAATAGGCCCCACTTATGTATATAATTATATGTATATATGTATACATAAATATATAACAGCTGCAAACACATGCAATCTGAGGGTCATTCTGCTGAACACTAGAAGTCTAAATCTGAAACTGCACTGACTGGAAACACTCATTAAAATTGAGAACATTGACATCTGTGCTGTTACAAAGACCTGGTTAAAGGCAGCAGAAAGCACCCCTGACTACCAGCCTATAACTTATTCCACACCTTTTGGCTGCAGAGATTGGACTGAAGCTCCAAAGTTGGTGGTGTTTCCATAATCATATAGTCATAAAGCATGCACACACCTCCAGACTGGTAGCTCAACATAATGCATCACAGATACTGCAGGTGTAGCTAACATTGGTTAAGACAGTGATTCACGTTGTAGCCTGCTATAGTTCTCCAACCATGTCTCAAGACTGACTCTATGTTCCTAATCACCCTGAAGAATATTAGTGGCCAACCTAACACTCTTATACTGGTTGATGTCAACTACCCCAACATTAACTGGGAAAGCTACTCATGAACGAATGCACTTGCCCAATGTTTCCTGGAATTCATTAATTCCAATGACCCAGAATAGCTCGTTCCTACACCCACTACAGGTAGCAACATCCTTGACCTGGTCATTACTAACATGGGTGAATGTTACTGTGCACCAATAGTCAACTCCTCCCTTTTTGGATCTGACCACAAAGTCATCACCTTGGAAATTCACATCCATCCCACCCCCCTGCAAAGGTAACCACCCTGAAAAGCCTTTCCAAAGCTAACTTTGGCCTCCTAAAAACAGAGGTGGCTAACCTTATGCCAGCCATGCAAATGCAGACTAGTCACATGACTGCAAAATCAAACATCAATGCACTCTGAGCACGTACACAAATGCATGGATTCTGCCATGCCAAATGGAACCAAGATGCTCTCCTCCAAAAAAAGGAAGCCAATCTTGTGGTCTCCTGCCATTAAGAAACTGTACAATAGAAGGAGGAAACTGATATGGAATAAGGTGAAGTCCCAAGACTGGAATAACCCCCTTATCAGCCTCAACAAAAAGTTGAGATCCCTCCTCAAATACTATAAAGCTAGCTGTGAAAACAGAATTGCAGCACATAGTAAAGAAAACCAAAAGGCCTCCTAGAGTTATGTAAGGAATCTCCATGGCAATACCAGCCTTTGCTCTGAGGTACTGAACAATGGTACCTCCTGCACTGAGCTGACAGATATTGCCAATATGCTGGCTGACAAAGTCAGTTCCAACTTTACCCCCCCCCCAAAAAAGACCAATCACAATGTCAGTACACTGCCAGGCACCAAGTATTACTGCTGCACAGGTTAAAACACCACTATCCAAAGCCAAGAATACAGCTTCTGTGGGACTTGACAATATCCCTGGCTATGTTCTACAGTAACTACACAGTGACCTGGCACCTCACCTGTGTGTCCTGTTCAATAACAGCCTCACCCCAGGCTTTGTCCCTACCGAATTGTGCACTGATATAGTCACCCCTCTCCACAAAGAAGGAGTGAGTACAGACCATGGGAACTATCACCCCATTAGACTGACAAGTCTGTTATACAAAGCTATGGAATGCATCATCATGCACCTAATAAACAGAGATATGGGAATATCCAGATTCAGGATCCCACACAGTTTGGTGTGGTGAAGGGTCAGTCATGCCTGCTCAATCAACCTGGTCAGCTTCTTTGAGGCAGTCACCTGAGCTGCTGATGAAGGCAAGGCAACTCATACAGCCTTCCCTGATATGGCCAAAGCCTTTAATAAAATTCCCCACTCAGGAGCCATGCAAAAACTCAGTAAGCTAGGCACCAACCCCTATATAACTAGATGGCTTGCAAACTGGCTCAGAGATAAAACTTACAGTGTGAAAATAGTTGCATCTAAGTCAGACTGACGAGCAGTCATAAGTGGAGTCCGACAGGGTTCTGTCCTGGGTCCTCTCCTGTTTATCTACTTCTCTGACGTCCATGCCAACATAAAGGGACTCTGGATGACAAAGTTTGCAGACAATTGCAAGTTGGCAGCTATTATTAACTATCCAAGTGATGTTGGCATCCTACAGAAAGGCCTCACTGAGACCAATGACTGGTATCAGAGCCATGCCCTTAAGCTCAATGTCAGAAAATATGTTGCCATCCTGTTTGGGGAAAAACCCTGTACCTATGAATTACCACATCAATGGTAGTCCCCTGAACACAGAAGGCATTATAAGAGATCTGGGTATACAGGTTGACAGCAATGTCTCTTTTGACCACCACATTGCCAGTGTGGTCAGAAAGTCCTACTATGTGGCACATCTCATTACTAACACTTTTGCATCCAGGAAGGAAGAGGTCATTGTCCCCCTGTACTTTTCTTGACAGACTGACACAGATTGTTTCAGCATACATATTCTAATGGATGTGAGGTATGGAAATGAAATGTATGTCATCATTTACTGACAACAGTCATCATATCATCACAGTGATTTACCAGAGAAATGAGAATAATTTGTACAACAGACCGGAAATATGAGCAATAAAACTGGACATCATGAAACAATCCAGCCATTTGATAGGTATGCTCAGAACCCATTACTGCAATGAATCTGGACCAAGGCTGACAAAGTGGTGGGTGGAAGCTATGAAAATGGGGATGTATCTGAAATACTGGTGTAGATAAGCTGACACAGTTGCTGCAGTAACACCCTCCTGTGTGCTCTGACATATATTTAGTGAAATAGCACAAGCAATTAAAATAGCAAATCTGCTATGGGAAATTACACATGTATTTAAAAATATATCAGGCACTACAGGGATGTAACAGCACTGAAAAACAGACACCATTGTGAAAGTGCATATCCACAACCAATATCACCACAGTCACATAACACTTACATCTACCCCCCCCTCCATACACAGTACAAATAACATGTACACATGACATGTGTACACAATCCGTACAGTCTGTTAACAATGGCCAGACATACAAAGACCTCTCAAATGTACAGTTCACCTCAGAATGTACAGGCTCAGGGCTCATATCTATGGCCTCTTCTATGACACGGGATAGTAGCAGGAATGAAGGCAAGAAATAATGATACTAAATACATCTAAGCCTCATTGACATCTGGACAAAGCCTGACATCACTTGGAGACAGAGGCACAAACACAGGGGTAGATTGGACATATTGCTGTCATAAATTGAGACAGTTGCTGATGTTACTGGGTTTGTTGTAACATATCCTTTATGAGGAATATGAAGTCAGTAATACCAATGGATGTGAGTATTTACTGACTGCATTTCCCAGTTACCAATCGATTTTCTAAGGACACCAATTGTCTGGGGAACAGACAAAACATAACAGGCTAACATGCGGCCAGTCTGTGGACAGCATGCCAGTGGAGAGGTATGTCAGAGACATATCACCATCAGACGTGAAGTCACTCACTAAATGCATGTCCACACAAACCCTGTCAGTCTATCAACCCACCATGTGTAAAACAGCACTGATGACATAGAATCTGTTCGCAATTCTGGGGATATGTCCCCCATGTTATTTGGCTGTCTCCAAATGTCCTGTCCTGTGAAGTATTCCCACCTACCATCTGTGAATCTGTAGCCCACCACCTCTGTAATATCCCACACACAGGCAAGGAAAATGAGCAAGGCCCACATGAAGGAATGTCCCATATGTTGGAACTACCAGCAGTGCCCAGGCCCACAGCACAATATTATGTGGGCACCCACATAGTTGTATGACCTTAGTAATACCTGACATCTGCACATCTGCACAGAGGACAGAAAGTAGACAGCCAACAGGTTATGCATTGGGATGAAAGTTTTGAAGGATAGAAGTCTGAAACTGAAGTGTATACCATTACTATATGACAGCAGTCCTCAATGACATGGCCAAAAACATAGTAGTCTACAGTTAATATGATAATATCATATTAATATCCAATATGGATACATAAAAACATAGAGCTCAAACACCAAGAACAAGATAGTGTAGTACTCAGAGTCCCAGCTTTGCATGCAGGGGTGCATGGCTCAAGTACTATAATAGGCAATCTAATTTTACATGTTAAAGCAGTGTTAAAAGTACTAATGTAATACTACAATATGTGTTAAATTATCTGCTTTAATCACTCTGTATTCAACAGCCCTTGTTCTGCCTAGCAACAAAATAAACAGCCCTTACAGGTTTTGAACCCAGGAACTTTATATTCTACAGTAACAGCAATTTACCACTAAACCATCTGAGCTACAAGTGTTGTCAATATTTTTCAAACATACCATCCATTAAAGCCAGTAGGGAAGAGACATTGTGCAATCAGGAAGGATTGGTATCTACAAATATATATATGAAAAGAAACATATAAATAAATATATATATATATATATATATATATATATATATATATATACATATACATATATAGATATAGATATATATATATATATACATATACATATATAGATATATATATATATATATAGAGAGAGAGAGAGAGAGATGTATGTATGCATGTATGTATGTATGGAGATACATTCATGTGTATAACAATATATAGATTGCCAATAAATACTGAGGTGCATGTACATATATATACATATATATATATATATATATATATATATATATATATATATATATGTGTGCATACATGTCTCAAAATGCACATACAAACATATGTTGCTGATAAACCACCCATAACTGGGCAGCATGCACTGTTGGATACAAAAGGATGCATGGCACTCATATCTGGCCCCCCCACAGTCCAAATAATAAGTGAACAGTACGCTGCTACAGAATCATGACAGGCCATACACAATGACCAGACATACAACTACCTCTTAGCAAAACAACTAAAATGACTGAAGATAGCAAAACGAAATACAGCCAGCCAGTAATTCACACAAGTTTATTATACTCTGATGTCTTGGCCAACGCCTTCAAGGAGTAAAACATTACAAGAAATACTTGCCTTAAATACACGAAGCAATTAACAGTTAATTACATTTAAATACACAGCCTCCAATTACACTCCTCATTTAACCCCCTAGGGGATAAAGTATCACATTTAAAAATATACATTGATTCTGTACATAACAATTGTTCTTTTGTGAATGTTTGATCAAACTGGGAAACAGACTTCTTCCAAAACAGTACCTTGTAACCCACTATTGTCCCCATGGTGAAATGTATTCAAATGTGCAGCTATAGAACTGTCTTCTTTCTTATCAGTAATATGTCTCACATGTTCTAACTAGGCTGTTAATCCTGTCTCACATGTTCTATCAGCCTAGTTTTAAAACACTTATTACTCTCCCCCACATAAAATATATTACAAAGGCATCAAAGAGCATTCTCCATACACCGACCTCTTGATTATATAGACTTCCACATGTTTCCCAACCTTTTCCTTAAGCAGAAATGGCAGCACTAAATAATGATAGACCATGCCTATCAACCTCCTACTGTATGACATCTGGACAAAGCCTGATATAATTGGGGCACAGAGGCCCAAAGACATGGCCATGCTTGAAATATTGCTGTTATACACTGAGAAAGTTGCTGGTGTTACAGGGTGTGCTATAACATATCTTTTCTGAATGATATAAAGTCACAAAAACAAATGGATGTTAGCATTTACTGATTGCAATCACCAGAGTATGGTACTGATTTGCCAAGGACAACACCTGTCTTGGGAACAGACCAAACATAATAGGCAAACCTCTGGGCATTATGTGGCTAGCCCTACAGTTGAGAGCTATGCAGACACAGAACTTTTTCAGACTGAAACCCATGCAGAAGAAGCATGTTCAGACAAACCTTGTTAAACTAGCAGTATTCAAAACATATAACAGTAATACTCACATTATGCCCCTAAGTCTTGAACCTTCTGCACCATTGAGTTGGCTTGTCTCCACAAGTCTTGTTTTAAGAGGTATTCGCTCACACACCTCCAGGATGTCTTCCACACAGGTAAGGGGGAAGGGCCAACACCCACATCGAGTACTCAGTTATAGGAGAGTGTTGCCATGACATTGGCTATTGGAATAACTACAAAGCTGCTCTGCATGCAATTAGCAACTGTGGAACACCAATTGGTGCTCAGGCCATCACATGGTCATGGGTATTACCTACAAAAGACAAGCTGGCATCTATTCAAACCACCTCTGTCATAGACAGTTCATAATTTGAAAGCTGAACTACTGTGAAGAAAAAGAAAAAAATATATATCCTTATCAAATCCAGGAAAAAAAAAGGTATGTGAAACAAGTAAGCATGCAATTGAATGCAGTAGGTGGTCTGTAATAATGGAAAATATGACTTTGAAAGCATATGTCTCAACAAGACTTGCTGTACTGATGTACTGCTGAACAGCACCAATGGCCATAGCATGTGGCCCTGTCTTTAGTGACTTAGATCATATCTCAGGCCCCTGACTCACCCCAGAAAAGGACAGCTGACATTTGGCAACCAATGGAGTGTCTGTCAAACACCACTGACAGCACCACTGCTAGACCAGCTGCTGGGATGCACATATCCATATGTTACCTCTGCATATAACTATTATACACATTTTGTCTTGTAAATATAAGAGAACTATACAGAGCATGTGCAGAGTAAAGTACTGTTGCAGAAATGTGTGTTGAAATGCTTGTGATATAGTGAGTTCATACCATTCAACTGTACAGTCTTATTAGCACATTTGTGCCTGATATCTGTAGTCACTTACACAGACTTGTGCTATGTTAGGCAAACCATTGTCAAGTCTGTTAACAATGACATCGTAACATAATAGCCTAGATATGAATGTGGGGCATCCTCCAGGTTAGCACTGTGATAGCAAAGCCTACTGTGTAATCAACTTACTCATCTATGTATGTAAATAAGTTGTTCATGTTCTACTTGTGTATAATATCAGTTTCAGTGCATACAACAGACATAAATGTTTACAGGTACTGGTTGTTGCATTGCCATGACAATGATATGGGTAGTAGAATAGGCATGATTATCAGGTTATAATCGGAGAAGTGTGCAACTGTGTTATGACCCTCTGTCTATGCCTCCCACAAACAGCTATCTGAACACTTACATACAGTGGATATCAAGAGTGTACACACCCCTGTTGAAATGCCAGGTTTGTGTACTATGCAAAAGTGAGACCTCAGAATATCTTGTCAAAACATCTCCCACCTTGACTGTGACCCATAACCTGTACAATTCTATTGACAAACAAATATGTTAGGGGAGAAAATATAAAACATAAGAAATGTAGTATAAACTGGTTGCATACATGTGCACACACATAAATGATTACTTGGTTGATGCACCTCTTGCAGTAATTACAGCATTCTCATTTTGGTTACATACATGCCATCAATTAACAAGACTCCGATTAACCCCAAATAATGTTCAACTGTCCTAGTAGGATTTATTTGACATTTACCCAGTTGTCTGCTACTGCAAAAGACATGTTTTGCAGAGAGCTTACAGAGCATTGAAGGGAACTCATTGTGGAAAGGTATCAGTTAGGAGAAGAGGAGAAAATGTGTCCACAACATTGGATATACCATGGAATACTGTGCAGACAGTCACCAGACAGTGGAGAAGATATGGGACAACAGTGACACTCCAAACACCTGGACGTCCATCCAAAATGGATAACAATGACAAGATGACAACTGGCCAGGGAGGCTAACAGGGGACCAACAGGAACACTGAATGAGCTGCAGTAATGACTGCCAAGTACTGGGTGTGCACCACATGTAAGCATGCTGTACAATGTGTCATGGACTGATGACACCAAGGTTGAAACTTTGGCCCACAATTCCAAGGAGTATGCTTGACCCAACACAACACTTTGCATCAACAAAAGAACACAATCCCCCTGGTGAAGCATGGTGGTGGAAGTATCATGCTGTGGGATTGCCTTTAAAAAGCTGGAACTGGGCCTCTACTCAAGATGGAGGGAATTATGAACAGTTGCAAATACCAACCAGTTTTGTTCCTCAAACCTTCAGTCATCTGCTAGAAAGGTGAAGATGAAGAGGGATTTTGTCTGTCAACATGAGTATGACCCCAAGCATACATGCAAATCAACAAAAGAATGGCTTTGTCAGATGGAAATTACAGTTTGGGAAAGTGCCAGCCAGTGGATAGACCTACATCCAATAGAAAATCTGTGGGTTGCCTTGAATTGGAATGTGCACAAGAGATGCCCACACAAATTGACATATTTGTAGCACTGTTGCAAGGAAGACTGGGCAACTATTATCAAGTAAATATGTGCCATGATGATAAACTCCGACCTAAGATGACTGAATGCTGTCATTATCTCAACAGGTGCTTCCACAAAGTTTCTGTTTAAGGGTGTGCACACTCATGCAACCAGCTTATTGTACTAATTTCAATTTGCATATGTTTTCTCATAACAGATTGTTATGTTTTCAATGGAATTGTAGAGGCTATAGGTCACAGTAAAGGTGGGAATTGTTTTGAAATGAGTTATTGTCTTGTCAAGTTACAATAGCACAAAGACCAGGCATTGTAACAGGGGTGTGTACACTTATATACCCACTGTAACTGGAAGGACTCAGCTATACCTGACCTGTAAAACCCGCCTCCACCAAGGGTAGACTAATCTCCTTTGGTGGACTGCAGCAATACACAAACCACAAAATAGGTTGCTGCATTGCTCTACAGGGCCACATAGGTGCAGACAACTTGGAAGCATGTCCACCTCTCTTTGAACAAGCATGTAAGGTCACAGGTGACTCCCTGTAAAGCTAACTATGAGTACAAATCACACATACCCACACTACCTAGGCCAGTCACAAGGGTATCTCCACATATGTTGTCAGTCCCACAGGCTCCAACACAATTTACCCTGTACTGGTGTTAAATCACACCTCATACACACATGCCATGGCTATAGGCAACACACATCAGACAGGTTAGGTGCGAAGATCACCCCCCTGTCCCCCCATCTCTATAGGGAGATATGCAAATCAACCGCACCCCTTCCCTCATCAGTGGTGAACAGGTACATATTGCTTACTGAAAGACAACAACATCAAGTCTCCATTGGGCCTGATAACATCCCTGTCTACATCCTACATGAACTCGGGCATGTGCTCAAAGTTCCATCACACACTATAGTCAAGCACAGCCTTGCCAACATCCACACCCCATCCTCATGGAAACTGGCCACTGTCATCCCTCTACACAGCAATGACTGGGGAATAGAGGTTTATGCAATTAACTGTCCATCATTGATGGGAATATGACACATCAGGGCCAGGAGTGCAATGCAAGATAATATTCTGCTGATACATTACAGCGATATGGTATAGCTGTGAATGCTGCCAACAAATATCCACTGTTGATGTGCAATTTCGGTAGTTTTTTATATTTTTTTTTATATTTTTTTTTATATTTTGTTGACAACTGTATGACGTACTATGATGTGTTTCACTGTTTGTGTCTTCCAGGCAGGATGCAGCACCCCTGAAATCTGCCCTACAGTGCAGCAGAAACAGCTGCAATAATCGACACAATTGTAAACAACTACAATGTCATGTTTGGCCATACACAGGAACATCTTCGGGAGATGACCGTCCTGTGGAATGACCTAGTCCACAGGATAAATGATGTCAGACTTCACGCAAGAACTTATGAGCAAGTCCGGCATCATGCAACTGATCTCATACGCAATGCCCGGTGTAGGTCTGCTGCCATAGCCAGAGAAGCGATAGCCACAGGTGGGGCCCACTCATGCAGTCCCGACTTACAGCACAAGAACAGCTCCTTGCCAACCTTGGGGTAACCGCCAAGACCAGAACATCTCCATGAAGCCACCATCGTGGATGTGGGTGCCCCCAACACAATGGATGGGGAGCGTGCAGGTGAGGCCCTAGTGCACATTACAAGAGTACTTTAGCATACATAACCTGTATCTGTAGAGTATCTACATGCATATGTCAGATAAGATAGTAGTTGTGGACGGGGTTTGGTAATGCACATAAGTGCACATCGATGGTGATGGGCAGTATATTTTGTACTATTGGGGGTTGTCTTGTTAATGTGCAGAAATGCTGCTTCCCCCACTGTACCAAGGCCACATGTTGACAGTACCTCTCTGCCACACCTACTTAACTTCCTCTGGTCAACTGGGACAGCAGTCTGTACCTGCTGAGTATGTAATTTTTTTGTGCTTTGCCAATATACACCTAGCCACATTGCTTGATGTCCATGTTCACTTGTGGTGGTGTTAAATGCAGTCGATCACAATGGTCACCACGGGGGCCTATCTGAGGGGTAATGTAACATTCCTGCAGCATGCCTCACAACTTGTCAGTGCAAGACATGTGGACACAGACTAACAAACTGGGGGGAAAAATGGGCTACGATAGGGACATGTCTGAAACATTAATCCTATACAGTGGATACCACAGTGTAAACACCCCTGTCAAGATGCCAAGTGTATATATCAGAAATAATAAGAGACCATTTCCAACCTGTAATGTGACCATAACATGAATAATTAACTTGTAAAGCCAAACAATATGTTAAGCCACCAAATATGGGGTATAAAAATCTGACAATATGATAGATGCATATGTGTGCACACCCTCCAAATAACATATTGTGGGAGCAGCTTGTGGTGCACTAACAGCATTCACTCTACTTGGGTACACACCTGCCATCAGGTACAGGGACTCAATGTAATAACAAATAACAATCCATTGTCGGAGCAGTGTATTCATGACATTTGCTCAGTTGCCTGTACCAGAAGCAGACATGGCTTGCACACATCTTACAAAGCATTATAGGGATCAAATATTTATAAGGTATTAGTCAGGAGTAGGGTACAACAAAATGACCACAGCATTGCATATACCATAGAACACAGTGGAGACAGTCATCAAAAGGTGGATTAAATATGGGGCAACAGTGCTTTTGAAAATAACCAGATGTCCTTCCAAAACAGATGACAAGACATGTTGAGAACTGGTCAGTGAGGCTGCCAGGAGACATGCAGCAACACTGAGGGACTTTCAGGACTCTCTGGCAAGTACTATCGCTGTAGTACATGTGGCAACAATTGTCTGGAGTCTGCATAAGTCTGGCCTATGGGGAGGTGTCAGTATATACAAGCATTTACTCACACCAAACACCATGCAGGGCTGTGTACAGGTAGCAAAACATAACATCAAGTCTCCCAAAGGCATGTGTTGCAGTGTCTAAGGGTGTAATGAGACTACATTTCAAATGTACAGCCACTATCCCTAACAACTATGTGTGGTGCACAAGCAACACCTCACTGCACCTGAAGACCACCATCCACATGTTGAAGTTCACTGGTGCTAGTGCCCTGTTTTGGGGTTGCTGTTCATTAGCTGGAACTAGGCCTGTAGGCACAGTGGAGGGAATTATGAACAGTTCAAATAACACTCATGTGTGGACCAAAGCAGTCAAGCATCTGCAAAATGGCTGAGGATGGAGAGGGGTTTCAGTTTCCAACATGACAATGACCTGAAGCATACATCTAAAGCTATCTAAGAATGGCTCCACCTGAATACAATCAAAGGTATGCATTGTGCCAGAGAAAGCCCAGACTTAACACCAATAGTACACCCCCAGTGTGACCTCCAATGTCTATGCACATGAGCTGCCCTTGCCAGCTGACAGAGTTGGGGGACCTTTGCAGGGAACACTATCCAAATAATGACTAATCAAGAGGTGCCATGCTGATATACCACTTCCCAGAAAGAGTGACTGCTGTAGTTTACTTAGCAGGTGTTTCAAAAAAGCATTGCTTTAAGGGTGTCCACACTTATGCAACCACCGTATCGTACACATCTCACTCATTATAGTTCACAACTAACACATTTGTTTCTTTCACAATTGGATTCCACAGGTCATATCTCACATTTAAGGTGGGTAATATTTTTGAATGCAGTATTGTGGTCTCATTTTATATGATACAAGAGCCTGCCATGTTAACAGGGATGTGTACACTTATATCCATGTTAAGCTTAGAAGATTGTTGGTGTAACAGGGTTTGTTTGAACATACATTCACTGCTGATGATGATGTGTGAAAATCGAATGTATGTCATTAATTAGTGACATCAGTCCTCATATGATCCCAGTTAGGTGTCAGACAAACACATAGAGGTTGTGAGGGACAGAGCAAACATATGTGCCAGACATCTACACATTCTATAGTGATTTGTACAGTTGTGAGATATGGTCTACAGTAGTTGCCATTGAGGTACACAGGTGAACAGCAATTATGTGTACATGGGTGCAGTGTGTGCTAGGTGAATGGATGTCACCTACTAAAAGTACTCATGCATCCCAGACATGTAAATTGTTAGTAACAAGGATTGAGAGTGGCTGTAATGCATAATGATGAGGGCTGTGTGTCATGCATGTCACCTTTTAGGTAATATAAGGTCTGTGTAATAGCTTTGTGCCAACTCACCTATGCATGTCTGTGTGTGTGGCAGCCAACCATAATGTACAGATATTAATTTACATTTATTGTCTTCCCCTTACAGGTGGCAATGGGGTCAGGGTCCCTCGTGCTTGGGAAATAATGTCAGTGTCTCTGCAGACTGTGACAATTATGATAGCCATAGTGAGGCAAGGGTGGGGTTATCAGGAGCTGAATCTGTGCCATTGGTTGCCATCCCACTCTTGTCCACCTCATCTCCACACACAGTCATAATGCCCAGACATACCCCATCATCAGTGGTCATAAATGATGAACAGTTGGCAAGTGGTGGCATGGGCAGGCAAGTGTGGTGACAATGGCAAGTGTGTCTGTAGGCACCAGCCATAGCCAGAGAACAAATGAGGTCCCACACAGGCAGACAGGCAGGGGTGCTCGAAGGGGGGTCTGCTGCCTGACATGCCCCTGTCAGAAGTGCCACAGCAAGTGTCAATAGACACATTTCGGATCATTATGGAGGCACAGGCATGTAGTGAATGTAACACCAGACAGCTTCTCAGGGCTGTGAATGTTGCTCTTCCTGATATGCATGACAACCTCCATGATCTTGCTGATGCCCACCGTTACTATGCTGAGGTCATAGATAGACAGTTGAGTGAGATGGTGGGAATCCTCGACCGTGGCATGGAATGTCTGTGATTGAGCATGTGGTGGGAGTTGGCCATTGGCCACATGGACATAGGAGAGCAGCACAAACAGCTGAAGGTACACGTGGCCATTCAACTTCTTGCCCCGTAGTAGCAGTACCAGCAGCACAACTGCAGGTCCACACCATGACACAGCAGGCCATGGACACATGGTCCTGGTCGGTCCCAACAGAGACATGGTTCCGGCAGACAGCAGTCACCATTGGGGAGTAGTAATGCATCTGACCTTGTGCCTGGTGGTGCCCAGTTCCCATGTCCGTGGCCAGAGATGATGAACTGTACACCCTGCCATGTACGGTCCACAGCTGTCCAATATACTACTGTGTAGGGCAGCCACATGGAGTGACTGTGCGCATCTATACACACACACACACACACACACACACACACACACACACACACACACACACACACACACACACACACACACACACATCAACATCACAGCAAGGTCACCTCCAGACTTACACACACCACCTCTACAATGGCCCATTTCAGATACAACCCCCAAGCACACACACATGATGTCAACCAAATGGCCCAGTTTAGGCCTCTGGCAAACCCACACCACACCCTGTGCATATGATGATACCTGTGCCACATCCCTGTCATCCATACCATTGATGCAGATACATGCTAATATGGTTCTGATGCACAGGTTGAACTTACAACTTAGTACAGTTTAGCAATGCAATGCAGTGTAGTGTTGACAGCCAGCATGTTTAATGGTTACACATCAGAGTGTCTAGCTGTCCAGCCAGTATGCATTATTGTTATTAATGATGACTGAATGTGGTCTCCATAATGTGTTCTGCGTGTCTTCTAGGTGTCTATATATCAGCAGGATGTGGCTGTGCAGACTACAAGGGTATGGCAGTGTGTTAACACATTGAGTGTGTCATATTGAGGGTACGGCTGTACACAATTTACAGGACTGTATAACAGTTTTTGCATGTGCTATGTAGCTTATATGGCTGAGGGGTGTATACAGGTAAGTCTATGGTGGCTGACATCACCACCTCTTGTACAGTGAACAATGGTAAGTGTAGTGGGTGGAACACACCTCAGATTTGTAAAGCCCACACACCCAGAGGGTATTGTGTTTATCCAACACACATAGAATACTGTTCACAGAAACAGACACAATCACAAATGCAAGTGTTGGGTTTGAAATCCCTACTCATCTAGTTAGTGGTAGTACAGGATTATGCAGTTATCACAGGTGGCACAGAGCTCATAGTGTGAGTTGGCAAAGTACGTGTATAGAGAGTAACATAACGTGCCCTTGTTAGGTATAGCAATGGGTGGTGTAGTGGGTGTGACAGATTTCATACTAATGTCATGCAGGAGTGTACACACTCGCAAACACTGCTATATGCACCAATGCACACACACACACACACACACACACACACACACACACACACACACACACACACACACACACATGTGTGCCAGTACTGTGATTAAGAGCCCTGCCTCTCTAGATGCTCATTACATACTATTACATAGCTGTTGCACAGAGCAAAGGGCTTATAGGTCTGCAAAGTGTGTACAGTTATTGCTACTACAGTGTTATGCATTTATTGCACATGCCACAGAGCTCATAGGTTGAAGGGCATCCAAACATACTTGTAAGGTGAGGGACATCGGCAACCCTTGTAAAGTATAGCACTTTGAGGTGTATTGTGGACAGCCACAAAATATGTCAACCTACATCACACAGAAACTCCATGTTAACACAAACCCTGTTAGACTTGCACTAATCCACATGTATAACAGCAAATTCAGTCACTGTCTGGAACATTCTCCCTCATTTTGTTGGCCTGCCTCCACAGTTTTATGAGAGGTATTTCCAAATACCCTCTGTGATGCTGTTCACACACCTCCATGAATTCCCCCTCAGAGGCAAGGAAAAAGGACTACACCCACGTGAAGTACTCAGTTATAGCAGTGTGTTGCCATGCCATTGTCTATAGGAATAACAACACAGCTGTTCTGCATGCAATTAGCAAGTGGGGGGCAATAATTGGTGCAGAGGCCATCAACTGCTCATGAGCATAACCTACAAAAGACAAGCTGTTGCCTATGCAAAACAGATGTACATCTTATATGTGTGGGAGAGGGAGAAGCTGAGGAAAAGAAAAGAAATTAACAGCATATACCCACCTACATTTGGAAAAATAGAAAGATAGGTATGTTGAATAAGTGAGCATGTAATGGACTGGAGTATGGGGGTATGTAAGAATGTGAAAAAGGACATTTAACATATATGTCTCAAGAAACCTTGCTGTACTAATATAATATTGATCAGAATGTATGTCCACAACATTTGGGTCTATCTGCAGTGACAAAGAGCACAGGTAAGGCCCCAGGAAAGGATGGCTCACATATGACTACTACTGGAGTATGTGTTGAACAATACTGACTTTGACAATGCTCAGCCAGCTACTGGAATGTTGGATATATCGATATCTTACTTTTGAATCCAACTATGGTATACTTGTTCGTCTCAGAAATGTAAGAGACCTATACATGGTATTTCCATAGCAAAGTACTGCTTCAGATGTGTGTGTTGAACTGCATGTTACATACTGAGCTCATGCCATTTAACTGTCCAGTGTTATGCACACTGACCATATGTGTGCCTCATGTTTGTAGTCATTTACACATAGAGTTGTGTTATGTCTGTCAAATCCTTGCCAAATCTGTGAAGACTGACATTGCAACATCCCTTCATTGTCCTCTGGCTTTTCCAATTCAGTTGCCACAGTGGATCATCTGTTGCCACTTCTACCTGTCCTCTAAATCTTGCTCTCTCACACCAACCACCTGGGTGTCCACTCTCACCACATCCAGAAACCTTATCTGAGGCCTTCCTGTCTTGCTCTTACCTGGCAGCTACATCCTTACCATCCTTTTCCCAATATACTCAGCACCACTCCTCAGCACATGTCCAAACTGATGTAATCCTGCCTCTCCAACTTTGTCCCATATCTGCCCAACATGGCCTGAGGCTGGCATATACATATTGCTAAACCTGTGCACCCATGTCACACCCAGTGCAAATCATAAAATCTGTAACTCTGCCATGTGCAGCTCTGTTTCTTGCCTTTTTGTCAATGCCACTGTCTCCAACCCATATTACATAGGTGGTCTCACTACCCTCTTGTAGACCTTACATATCACATTTACTGGTACTCGTCTGTCACAAATCACTCCTAACACTCTTCTCCACCCTCTCCATTCTGCCTGTACTCTCTTCTTCACCTGTCCTCCACAGTCATCATTACTCTGAAATGTTGATCCCAATCATTTAAACACATCCACCTTTGTCAAATCTGCCCCATGCATCCTCAAAAGTCTGTTCTCCTCCCTCTCAGTCACACACAGATATTCTGTTGTAGTCCTACTGACCTTCATTACTCCCCTCTCTACAGCATATCTTCACCTCTCTAGGGTCTCCCACCTCTCTAGGGTCTCCTAAATCTGTTCCTTACTAACACTCCAGATCACATTCAGAGTTATACCTCTGTAGGTAACACAGCTCTGCACATCAACCTTATCCTTAAAATTGTACCCAAGCACTTTCTGTCCACTCCTCATGCAACCTCACACTACTCAAGATATCAGCAAATAGTGCGGCTAAAAACACAACTGCCATTTCCCCTAAACACCTCCATACTTCCACATGTATGTATATGGGCCAACAGGCTTGCCAGTATTCATCCTCTTCATAGCTATCCTTACATCCTCCTTGTTAAGCTGTTGCCCTTTATGATTCACCATACCCACATCATCCAACCTTTTCTGTCTTATTCCCTTCATTCATCAGCCTCTCAAAGTACTCTGTCCATGTGCTCAACACACTCACGTCGCTTGTGAGTACATTTACCTCATTATCCTTTATCACCCTTATCAGCTGTGCATCTTTCCTAGCTCAATACATCTGTCTAGCCAATCATTACAACTCCTTTCCTCCCTCCTTAGTGTCCAACCTGTTATACAACTCTTCATATGCCTCATCCTTAGCCTTTGCCACCTCTCTCTTTGCTATGCACCTTATCATCTCATACTCCTGTCTACTTTCCTCATCTGTCTGATAGTGCCACTCTTTCTTCCCCAACCTCTTCCTCTGTATACTGTCTTGTACTTCCTCAGTCCACCACCAGGTCTCCTTGTACTACTTCCTCCATCCACATGTCACACCAAGCACCTTTTTAGCCATCTCCCTTAGTAGCTCTGTTGTATTTAACCAGTTATTTGGTAAATTGACCCTACCACACAGTGCCTGTCTTAACTCTTCCTTGAATTCCACCTCACAATCACCCTTTTCCAATTCACACCATGTGATCCTTGATGCTGAACTCACATACCCCGTCTTCTTGATCACCAACATCATCTTGCAGACCAACATTCTATGCTGCCTAAATACAGTTTCTCCTGTCACAACTTTACAGTCTCCAATCTCCTTCAAACTGGCCCTCCTACAATAGATATATTTCACCTGTGTGCATCTTACTCCACTCTTGTAAGTCACCCTATGCTCCTCCCTTGTGTTATAGTACATATTCACCACAGCCATGTCCATCTGTTTTGCAAAATCCACCACCATCTCACCATCTCCATTACTTTTAACACCATACATACCCATTACTTTCCCATACCCATCTGTTCCCTTCACCAACATGCCCATTGACATCTGCTGCAATGACCACTCTGCCACCCTTGGGTACAGTCATCACCACATAATCCAAATTACTTCACATTTCTCTTTGTCATCCATTGCACAACCAACCTGTGTTAGTATATGACCTCCTCACTAACCTTGGGGCACCCACTCCAGTACAACACCAGGGTACAGAGCCCAATATGGTGGAGGTGGGTGGCACCCACACAATGGATAGGGAGCGTGCAGCTAAGGGCCCAGTGGGGATTAGTACACTAATGTATCAGACATACTTGTATCTGTAGAGTATCTACATCTATGTGTCAGGTCAGATTCAGTTGTGGATGGGGTTTTCTAATCCACAGGGGTGAACATCAACAAATTGTGTAGCATTGGGGTTTGTACTGTAAATGTGCAGACATGCTGCAGCCATCCTGTACCAAGGCCACATGTGAGTCTGCTGACAATACCACTCTCTCATAACTACCTAGGTCCGTCTGATCTGCATATCGGACAGCAGCCCAAAGCTGGTGTGTATGAGATTGTTCTGTTGTGGTTTGGCAATACCCCGGGCACTTGAAGGGCATGCAATTTGCCATACGCACAACTATCACTAAAACCAATATTGCTTTATGTGCATGTTTACTTGTAGTGGGGTTAACTGTATTGCATCACAGTGGTCACCACAGGGGCCTATCTGAGGTAAATTTAACATTCTTGTAGCATACCTCACAACTTCGCAATGCAAGAAGTCTGGACAGAGACAAAATATGGTGGACAAATGGCCTAAGGTAGGGACATGTGTGAAATCTTACTGGTATACAGTGGATATAAAATGTGTACACACCTCAGTTAAGATGCCAGGTGTGTCTAATACATACAAATTGGGACCACAATATGGCAGTCCACACCTCTTCCAACCTTTAATGTGACCCATAACATGAACAGTTCACTTGTAAAACCAAGCATCTGGACTCATGTATTGGACCTACAACCCTGGACAAGTGAGGGGGTGGGAGACGTTGTATCAGCATGATGTTTCAGTCAGGTATGATACCTGATACTGCCATATGCATCAGTACAGTCACTGTGGCCTATTTGGCGAGAGTATCACACACATGGCCACTGTTAAGGCACACAGACCACTTATAGGTTGCAAATATCCAGATATTCATGACATATCTGTACAGAGGGCTGTACAATGGTTTAACATGCTGCATGTGAGGCAGATGCTGTTGCCACACTATATAAAGTAATGGCATCAGGGGGTGGTCACTAGCTGTGTATGGTACACACATCAAAATGGTATAAGACACACAAGATATGATTCACACACATGCCATTTTTGGGACTAGAACTCCTGCCTACCTAGTTATTTCTACTATAGTATTACTCAGTTATCAGATGCACCATGGAGCTTATATATTTTCACTGAGTCCAAAGGTACTTCTAATGTAGATGACATCAACATGACTACTAAATTGGGGTGAGGGGAAGTGTAAAGGGTGGTACACATGTGAAAAATGGTATAATCCAGACAATTCCTGATTCTCACACAAACTGTTACCGGTATGGGGATTAGAACTCCTGTCTATCTAGTTATGTTTACTATAGTATTATGTAGTTATCAGATGTACCACAGAGCTTATACATTTTTACCTAGTCCAAAGGTACTTCTAAGGTGGATGACATCATCAGGACTACTAAATTGGGGTGAGGGGAAATGTAAAGGGTGGTACACAAGTGAAAAATAGTATAACCCAGACAGTACATGATCCTCACACAAGCAGTTGTCAGTACTGGAATTAGAACTCCTGCCTATCTAGTTATTTCTACTATAGTGTCACACAGTTATCAGATGCGCCATGGAGTTTATACATTTTCATCTACTCCAAAAGTACTTCTAAGGTGGATGACATCAACAGGACTACTAAATTGGAGTGAGGGGAAATGTGAAGGGTAGTACAAAAGTCAAAAATAGTATAACCCACACAGTACATAATTCTCTCACACACACTTGCCAGTATTGGGATTAGAACCCCTGCCTATCTAGTTATTTTTACTATAGTGCTAATCAGTTACCGCATGCACTGCAGAGCTTACTGGACTTGCAACTGGCCAAAGATGCTGATAAATGCACAGCTGAGGTAAAGTATTACAGGTGGCAGAAAGTCTGCCTTCAGTTCCCCCCTTACATCTTGCTAGTTCTTTCTGTCTTACACTTCAGATAGCATTATAGCTTTTCACTTCAACAGGTTATTGTATCAATAAGTGTAGCACACCATCAGCAGTACATGTTCATCACAGAATTAGCCCCAGTACTTGCTAGTTATGACCACCCCCCCAGCATGATTGAAGGGCACTTTTATGTGCTTTCACCCTTTAACCTGGTACACTTGTCAATTCTGAGGCACTGTTGCAACTGGCTAATGTGCACAGACAAACCTCTCTTCTAAATTCCGAACACTCAGACCTGTGAGAGTTACCCTATATCACCAAATGTGGAAATATGCACTCTCCAGCAAAGACTGGACTAGCAGGTCAAAGGGATAAGATTAATACCTGCACCACACCATTTGGAACATGCAGCTCACCACAGCACCCACTATGACAGCCCTGACATACACAGAAAAGCCACACACCCACCTTCACAGAGACACTAAATGGACATGTACCCAAACAGCACAGACCAGCAAGACAGACACCCACTCAGACACCATGACATAGCACATGCCAAAGGAACATATGTCACCTACACAGTGTGCCCCTCAACCTAAGCTCCTAAGGCTAACCACCTTGCACAATACAGTGTTCATGAGTGACTCAATACTGAGGCACACAGATATCCCACTCACTAGGTTGAATATGGAGCAGGTAACAGCCAACTGTTTATCACATGCCAGGATCCAACACATGACACACCCAGTCAGGCCACTCCACAACAACTGCAAGTATCACTCTGTATCCATGTGTGTGAATAACCTGGGACACACCTCCTTGGACTACATGACAAGAGACATGGTTGAACTCTCAGATTATGTGGTCCAGGCAGGTGTGACAGTAGCCCTGAGCAGTATACTGCATTCACCCAGAATGATGCTGCAGTACTATCAACAAATGATTGACTGCAACATTGGCTTAAGTGTTGTGTGTCATTTACAGGGGATCCAGTATCTCTCTGCTTAGGATAACATGATTGACAGACGTCAATGCCTTGCCACAGATGTCCTAAATCTGTCAGCCCTGGGTTTCCAGGTACTAGCTAAGTGTCCTGCCACCCCTATATTGCCTTATTAGGCAGTGTTCCAAAACAAATTACCACCGTAACAGCTAGACATGTATGCAATCTGTGGGTCATGCTGCTCAACAGTAGACATCTAACTGTCAAGATGCAGTCACTCAAAGCATTCCTCGGAATGGAGGACATTGACACTTCTGCTGTAATGGAGATGTGGTTCACAGCAGCAGACAGCAGACCTGCAGTAACAGGCTATGACACATTCCACAGCTGTCCATATTCATAATGGATATGCATACCTCTAGACTAGTATCCCAGCATAATGCATTTGGGGTACTTCCAGTACAACTGCATTTGAGTAATAGTGCAATCCAGACCATAGCCTGCTATGGGTCCACATCTATGTCCCTAGACTGCCAATGCACATTCTTTAACACGCTGACATAGTAGAAGAGTTCCACTACCCCTCCATCACCTGGGGAAAGTAGCCAAGCACCAGTACAGTGGCCTAACACTTCCTGGAATTCATGCTCATACTGACCCTGAGTAGAGGATGCAACAATCTTGACCTGTGTTGATTACTTACATATGGACTGTTGCTCATCCACAGTTGTCAATCCCACCCTGGTCAGATCCACACATGATGTAATCAACATGGAACTCAACATCTCACCCACACCCCCCACAAAGGTAACCACCTTGCAAAACCTCTCCAAAGCTGACTTTGCAGTCATAAAAACCAGGGGTGGATGACTTCACTGCACCCATACCAATGGGAAATAGCTGCATGACTGTTGAATCATACACATATGCACTGTACAAACACATACATGAATGCATGGTACTAGCCATAGCCAACGGAACCCAGACACTGTCCTCCAAACACTGGAAGCCAATGTGATGGTCCCCTGCCATTACTAAAGTGTACAACAGAAGGAGGACACTGTTGCAGAAAAAGGTGGTGTCCCAAGACTGGTAAACCCTCTTGTTAGCCTCAAACACAACATGGGATCCCTCATGAAATCACCTACAGGCAGCTATGAAGGCAGAATTGCAGCAGACACTAACAACAATCACAAAAGCCTTTGATAGCTATATCACCAACCTTCACAGCAATACCCACAAGCAGTAAGTTACTGCACAATGCTAATTCCT
The DNA here is from genome assembly GCF_019279795.1 of Protopterus annectens. NCBI lineage: Eukaryota > Metazoa > Chordata > Ceratodontiformes > Protopteridae > Protopterus > Protopterus annectens. Next base: position 1,326,972,319 of record NC_056735.1, read on the forward strand.
ATCCTGAGACAACAGATATTGGCCACAGTCTAGACAACACATTCAGTGCCAGCTTCACCCCTCCCCCCAAGGAGATAATCATAATAGCAGATGAATGTCAGGCAGCCAGCAGTACTGCAGGCCAAGTTAGACCTGCATTGTCCATAGGCAAGGATACAGCTTCCATGGGACCCCAACATATCTGTGGGTGTTGTCTACATGACATACAAAGACACCTTTGACCACATCTGTGTGCCCTGGTCAGTCACAGGCTCACCTCATGCTTTGTCCTTCAAAAATGGCACACTGTTACAGTCATCCCTCTCCATAAAGGGGTAGCATCTACAGACCCTGGGTATTATTGGCTCCTTAGCCTGACAAGTCTACTATATACAGGTATGGACCACATCATCAGGGACCTGATTGATCAAGATATAGGTGATCTCCTAACTCTGGAGCACACAGGTTGGCTTTTTGAATGGCAGATCACGCCTGCTCAACTTAGTTGACGTCCTTGAGTGAGTCACCAGGACCGTGTATGACAGTAAGGCACTGCATACAGCCTACCTTAATCTGTCCAAGGCTTGTGATACCATCCCTCAGTGAGGAATTATTGATAAACCCAACAAACTAGGCATTGACCCATATATCAGTGTTTGGTTTGCAAATTGGTTCACAGAACACACAGTGTGACAGTGGCAAACTCCAAGTCCAGACTGGCAAGCAGTCGCGAGTGGAGTTCCACAGGGATCAGTACTGGGTACTGTCCTGTCCAGCATCTGCTTCTCAGGAGTCTAGCCCAACACAGAGGAACTCTGACTGACCAAGTTCACAGAGAACTGCAAACCAGAAGGTATCATTAACTCCACAAGTGATGCACACATCTTACAGAAAGGCCACACTGAGACCAATGAGTGGTGTGGAAACCATGGCCAGAAGCTTAACACCCCAAAATGCATCATCATCCTCTTTGGTAAAACATTTAGTTTCCAGTAAGTACCACACCGATGAGAGCCCAATGGACACTGTAGCCATTATAATAGATCTGTAGACAGGTTGGCAGCAACTTCTCCTTCAAGTACCACATTGCCACTGTGGTCAGGAAGTGCTTCTGTATGGCACATTGCATTACCAAGGGTTTTGCATCCAGGAAGGCAGAGGTAATGATCTCTGTCTACTGTTCCCTCATTAGACCACTCCTCAAGTATTATGGCCGATTTGCCATGTACCTCACTATTCACCTGCAACAGCTGGAGAGGCCACAGAAGCACCTCGCAAAGGGGTTCCTAGGTATTAAATACACATCCTACACAAACATACTCAGATGACTCAAGCTATTTTCTTTGTCAAATCACCTAATTAGCAGCTATCTGTGCTTCACTTACAAAGCCATATCTGACCCAGCTGTTTTAGAAATGCTGCATATAAAGACATCCCAATCCATCCACACCACACACTGCAGAGACTTCTACCTCATTACCACAATCACCACAACATGCTGGTGGTACAGGTCCCTCACCAAGGGACTGCACAAGCCCTGGAATACACCGTGTTTCAGAGAAATCTTGATGACTGGATGGGTAATAGTTCAACCCAAGGATCACTGCAGTGGCTCTACTTGATACAGCCACTGGGAAGTAACATTGTGTGGCACAATGGCAGGGCCCTTCTATGTGCTAGGCTTGTAAAGGCTCCTGGGTCACTAACCTACTACACACTTATTTACCGATAAATGACATCAGCAGGACTGGTAAAGTAGGGCAGTGGGTGTTAAACTTATAAAATACTTTGTCCTACAAACCGACACTCTTACACACACTTGCCAGATATGAGAGTAGAACCCCTACCTAAATACTTATTTGTACCATATTATTATGTAGTTATCGCATGCACTACAGAGCTTACTAGGCTGAGAGCTGGCCAAAGTGCTGATATGGGGAATGACATCAACAGGACTGATAAAGTAGGGCAGTGTGTGGGAAACATATCAAAATACTTCTGCTTACAAACATACACACACATTTACCAGATACAAGAGTAGAACCCCTGACAAACTAGCTATTTGTACTATCGTGTGAAGCATTTATCACATGCACTACTGAGCTTACAGAGCTAATAGCTGGCCAAAGTGGTTGATAAGGGACTGACATCATCTGGACTGATAAGGTGGGACAGTGTGAATTGTTGTGTGTGGGACTGGCATAAAACTCTTTCACCTACAAGCAAATACACAACTCCCTCAGTCTTGCACATACAACTATCACACATGCACTTGCCAGCATTGAATTTAGAACTCCTCCCTATCTAGTTACTTGTACTATAGTGTTACTCAGTTATCACATGCGCTACAGAGCTTATGGAGTAGTAGGTATCCAATGGTATTTATAAGGTGACTGACAGCAGCAGATCTTGTGCAGATGGCCAATGTGATGTGCACTGAGTGGGAACAGTCTGTTAATAATTAGACCTACAGACACACACATACACACACACACACACACACACACACACACACACACACACACACACACACACACACACACACACACACACACACACACACACACACACACACACACACACACACACACACACACCTGATGTATCTTAACACCTGACATTCATGTACTATTACACAATGGGGCTCACCTTTTATGCTTGCACATGCGATTGTTTAAAACCAGTATGCCACTGTCCACAGCAGGACATCACTGTATGCCATTCAGGGTACCCCATGTGTGTGACCCACGCTGCAGTGTGTGCCCCCCCCCCGTGTCTCTTGGTCTATCACTGTCTGTCACTTCCCCACATCTATGTGTGTGTATGCTTGACATATATAGTTATCTGTTGCCCGTATATCTATGCCTGTGTGTCACACATGACAGATGTAGATATATCACATATGGGCCACCTACAGCTAGCTGGGGGTAATCCTGTCTGATGTGTGTGTGTACGGAAAGTTAAGGTGAAAATAGCTGTTTGTATGCACTGATATATCTACACAATATAGTCATAACCAATATAGATTCCAACCTGTCCTGTGAGTCTCAAGTGTAGGAGCATGCCCACTGTGACCTTGTATAGTTAGAGTGGGACTCTATTCCAGAGATAAGTGTACTCCGATCCAGGGTTTTGTGTGCTACAGACATACCTCTCAGGAGTACAGAGGACTTTCCTCTGGGTAATGATTTGTAATTGGCAGACATTTTTTGGCATACCTGTATTCTGACAGAGCAATGTATTGTGTCATTACCTAGTGTCAGACATCCTGAAATCATCACAGTGCTGTACCAGAGGAATACTAGTCATCTGATGTGTAGACTGGTATTATGATGGCAGCTATGTACATTCTTGCCCAACAAGGCCAGTTGTGAGGGGTGACTACAGCCAGTTGAGTGATACTCTAACAACATGGTGATATACAGGCTGGGGATCTTCTGCTTCTGTGGTATCTGTGTAACTTGAGATATCATATCCTGGTGTGGCCATACCTATCTACTGTAAATATCTGGCATACTGTCCAGCTGTTTGGCTAGAGGTTCTGTCCAGTCTGCATGAACATGTGTTTTTATGGCAAGTTATTTCAGTTTAATTGAAGAGTGATGTTACAAAATATTGACAGACATTCCTGTGTCAGCCTACATAACCTTCAGACAATTCCCACTAATGCAAACCCCGCACCCTACCAACTTTCTCAGTATGACAGGGCAATATTTACAACACATGCCTATCATTGTGCCTTTGTTCCACATTTACTTCTGCTCTTGTTCAGACATGTTGCTGTTAGAGGTTTGACGTTATGGGTGTGGGTATAGACTGCATTGTACTGTGCATGCTTGTCCATTATATACAAAAGCAGACATAAAACAAGGAAAAAAGCCACATTGACAATGACTACCGCCAATATTAGCACAAAGCATGATTATTCACAATAGCTCTAGCACGTCGGCTATACAGCCCTCAAGAAGTCCATGATATGTGTAGTATATTCCATATCACACTGTGCCTTCAAGGTATGTTATTGGCAGAGCAATAGGTATCACCAACATGCATAATCATTGTCACTGCAGTTATCTGCACATGACCCTTTGACAGACAGCCTGCACCTAGGGCAGTACAAGCAAACAGCCAGGAGAACATGCTGGCCAGATCCTGACAGTATTCACCACACATGCATGCACATAGCTCATAGTGAGCACATGCAACATGTTTTCATGTATATTGGGAGAGCCCTACTAGTCTGTGTTATGCTGCTATTTCCCTGCAAGCATACAAGTTATTGCATTGCTGTGGGTATATGGGGGGCACACCTGCCAACTGTAGACATTTGCAGAGACTGTGCTGATGTCTGCATTACATTTTGTTTCCATTTCCCATAATATTGTGCCCTGTCTTGGGGACTACAGGCATATTAGTAAAGAGCACAAGTGAGATTGTACTGGCATACATTTGCATGTCAGACTTGTTACCCTTCAGACCCTTACTGCCACTGCTAGACCTGTTGTGTTATGAATGTGTGGGTCTTGAGGGGTGATTTCACATTGCTGCCATTTGTGAAGCTTTGTCAGACATTTTTCTCCAGTTTTCTACAGTTGACTTGCTGTGTGGGTCTGAGGGTTGGGTATGGGACCCCACACTGACATTCATGACTGTGAACTATGACCCCACAGATAGTTGCCCACACACAAATACTGCTGTGGGATTTGCCACCTAGGGTACTAATGCATAGTGCTGAGAGGCCAGTATTCTGCAGACATTACCTGGTGTCCCACATAGCTGTCGGTTGTCTGCTGCTCTCTCAGTAGTCCACCTCATTCTCTTGCTTGCATGCAACAATACCATACAAATGCTACCAGAACATAGTGATACATTAATTTACTGTTAAGGTAACTGACTTACCTTGTGCCTGTGGCAGTTGTGTGTACAGTGCTTGAGGGCTGCCTATGCTGGATGTACAAAGTACACTGCCTATACATGGTAAGTTACAGGTAGTGTGATGTGTGGGTCATCCTTTTTTTACTGTGTGTGCGTGTAGAGAGAGGTGTCAGTCCCTGGGTGCCTACAGTGTCAGTGTGTGTGCTATGCATTGCCTCTTTGCCAAGGCCTGAGCATACTAGAAATGCCTCTGTCTGCCTACAGGGGCTGGCTCAGGGGATTCCTCATCTGAGTCCCTCTGTGCCTGTGGGGACCTTAGCAATGGTGGGGGGCTGTGTGGCCCTTCCCCATACTGTTCCTGCTGCAGCTGTTTCCACAGGATCATATTGTGTAGCATGGCACATACTATGAACATGTGTGCACATGTGGCTGGAGAGTACTGCGAGGCTCCACCAGATATGCCCAGGCAGAGGAACCGTGACTTAAGCATCCCAAACACAAGCTCTATATTGATCCTGGTTTGTGCATGTGACTCATTATGGCATTCTTTCATGGGTGAGTGTGCATTTCTGATGGGTGTCATCATCCACAGCTCCAGTACATAGCCAGCATCCCCCACCAAATGGCCATACAGGATGTCTCCCCTGGAAAGTCCCTGATACAGCTGTGAGGAATGCCAGATGTGGGAGTCGTGATAGCTTCCAGGGCTGCCAGCACACACATTCATGATAATGCCCTGGGCATGGCACAGGACCTGACAGTTATTGGAGGGAAAGCCCCTGCAGTTTATGTAGACCCTACCCTGTTCACCGGGTGGTGCTTTGATATGGATGTGCATGCAGTCTATTGCACCCAGTACCTCTGGGTAGTCTGCTACATGGTGGAAGAGACGCAATATTGCTAGTCAACTCCTCATGAGTGTGGGGGAAGTATATGTGCTCAAGGGCAGTACCCATGATGCAGATGCCTGTGAGACACCCATGATGTCCCCAGTCGGTGTTTGGAAAGTACCTGTAGCTAGTATTCTTAAGGCTACACATACCTTAGTATCCACTGGGATGGTTTCCCCTCTATTTGTTCTGGCTCTGAGGTGAGGCCGGCACAGCTCAACAAGTTGCTGAAGTATGTCCCTGTCCACCCTGTAGCACTCTACTATCTCGAGGTCATGTAGCCCCTGGTAGGTTACCCTTGGTCTGAACACTCTTCTCTTCCTCCTAAGTCTGAGTTGTCGACATTATCTTCCTCACCACCGTCAGCCTCCAGCACTTACTGATGGATTAAAGCAATAGCAGCCCTTAACATTTTTCAAGTCAAAATTCCCCCATATGTATACACCACTGGTGCAGAGTTTGTGGGAAAAAACAGACTGTAAGGTGCTTCCACACTTTATACTGTTGTGCTGCAGATGCTGCCTGTGTGATTGGCTGTCTATGATACATTCCAGCTGCAAGCTATATTATTCATGGCTTTGAAATGACCACTGTGAGTGTTACAGGCATTAGTGGTAATTTGTGCATGATTGCCGTTATTCTGTTGTTGCCCTATTATTATTTTTTTAACTTACATCTCCTCCCATTTTCAGCTATGCAGCCATCTGCCAGCTCTATTGTTGAGTGCTTTCAATACCCCATTGTGAGTTGCAAGAGTCCCATATTAGTGATTTCTACTTCAATTCTCCTTTATTGTGTTGTTGCACTTTAATTTTTCTTTCTTTGTTACATCTCCTCCCATTTTCTGCTATGCTTGCACCTGCTAGCAGTATTATTGGCTGCTTTCAATGGCCCATGGTGAGTTGCAGAGTGTCAATTACTAATTTATACTGCATTTCCCCTGTTCTGTTATTTCCTTTTTTCTTTTCCTAAATCCTTCCTGATTAAGCCTTGGGGAATGCCTCACAAACCCATTCAGTGAGTGTAAACACTGCTGAAACGGAAATTGCCTGCCCTGGCCGTAAACATGCTTAGCTAAGCACAGCTAAGCTAAGTAGGACACACCCCTGCTTAGCTATGCTTAGCTATGCACAAACCCGGGCAGTAGAGCTCCAATGTGCTTATAACAAGCATGACACACCCCCTTCTGATGTCATCTAACTCTCCTGCTTACACAGCCGTCTCAATACATGGTTAAGTGCAGTCTGACACTTAGAAGAAATTTGTGATTCAGTATAAGTCCCCTCATTAACATACCCCACTGCCTTACTCCATAGTTACTGCACTCACACTGAGCCTTTCCCCTTAGCAACCACTGCTCCCTGGTATTGTTTTCATCCTGCATGCCATTGAATATCATGGCAAAATGCAGATTTCACATTTATTTGTTCTTTTGCAATTTTATTTTTATTTTCCCCATGATCCCATTTGCATGGCACTGCCCTAAGCTTAAATGGCTGAGATTGGCCAAAAAAAACTTTTATTTTATAAATTTTTATTTACTTTGCAATGCCAGTGGCCATATATTTAGCCACTGGCATGCCTAATAAAGGGAATACATGCTTTCTTTGAGGCTGTCATGCAGACTCATGTCGCCGTTTTCTATTTTGCAGAAATGTATCCAGCTACTAGCCGAATACATTTCTGCACCCTACACTGTTCCTGCACGGAGACGTGCCTGCTTCCTAGATCACTAATTCAGCTCATTTGCATGGTTTTCACCAGCAAATGAGCTGATTAGCATACTGCAGGCTTTCCATGCAGGAACTGTGTAGGGCCGCTCGAGCACGTGAAAACGTAATATTACTGGTTCGCTCGGTGGCCATACTTAATGCAGGGGCAGCTACACTGCTCCTGCATGGAGTTCTAACCTTTGTGAATCCCAGGGCTTATTTATATTTATACATTTTACATATGTACATACATTCAAATATTTCAGGCTTGAGTAATAAAGTAATTATTGCCTGCAAAGTTGTAGTTGTAGTTTGACCTCATTTCCATTTCTTTTATTTTTTCAACTATTATCTTGCTTGAATTCCACTTCTGCATTTTGCCAAACTGTTCAACTTTCCTTCAGAAAGTGGTATAATCCTTTATTCTATTTACAATTTTTTGTTTGTGTCTTGTGCCATGCAGCTCAGGTTGTGACTCAAAAAGGTCTGTCAGCCTTCCACTTACATGGTTATCAAGTTGAAATTAATAAGTAAACAAACAAACAAACAGATGAATAAAGAAATAAGAGGAATAAATTAAATGATGACAAACAGAGGTTATGTTTGATTCATGTTACCTTGGAGAGTACCGAGTACATCTATTTGTTTTCATTACTTATTAAAATAAACAATTGATTGTTTACAGGTACCATGTTAATGTGTGTATATTTGGTACTCTTACAGGACATAAAACACAGTAGGGGGTGTGCAAATTAAAACTATGCAGTACATGTTGACATGCAGAGCATGTGCAATTCAGAGATATCTGTAGCACCATCATGGTAGTATGAAAGCTGGAGTGGTATATATTAATGACTATATAATGACATTCAGATGAGATGGATTATATAAATACCTTCATCAATAAACTGATGTTTTTATCTGCATATATATTCTTTATATACTACTAAGATACTTGGTAATTATATATAAGGTTAAGTTAGGTATATACTAGGCATGCAGTTCAAAAGACCATAGATAAGCATAGCCAGCTAAGCCCGAGCACTGTTGAGTCAGTTAAGCTCGCCATACTGTATACCCCAAAGAGGATTTATGATTTCCAGGGTATTCATTCAGAATATTACTGAATGCAGACCATGTGTATTATGCTTGACATGCATAGGAAGTTTATTCAATAAGTATAGGATTCCTTGGGATAGAATCCTGTTGTGCTGGCCATGTTCCATTTCTGTGTCTACAAAAGATTGCAGTGTTTGTTGTGGGTGTACATGGTGGTGTTTGTTTTGCACAGCTTAAGAGGTCAAGCAGGGTGGAATGGGCTATGTACTAGCACTCTGTCTGCTGAAGAATGGCATACAGAGCAAGAACTGCACATATCAACAATGTTCTTTGAACCCTTGATATAAGTATCACCATGAATAGTAGGCAACAATAAGAACTGTGGAAGGGAGTACAGCTCAGCAAACTGTGGGGCCTCAGTGTAAATATCATAATTTAATTTTAACACAAATTTTACATGTTATATCTTAGGTACCACAGTACATCGCAGGTAATGTTAACATGTTCCAGGAGGTGATATATAAGACAGGTGTTTCCATTCACATGGAAAGCCACCAGCAAGGAACCAGGTGATCAAACATGCAGGAAGCTCCAGGCAACAAAAGGTGATGTTGGAAGGTGCAATGTGTGTCTTACAGGTAACACGCAAGTTCTGCAAATAAACAACAACAATGTTAGCTGAAAAATAACCTCTTCTACCATGCCTATCTTTTATAAACATTGCACCTCCAGCTTCCTAATTTATTGATGTTCTCCCATGATGTCCTTGCCCACTCCACATGGGAAGTTGCCACAATGCTAAATGAGAGTAGAATCTAACTGACCGTGGGGTATATGTTTGGGGTCCAATCTTCATCACTCCACTGTTTTCTTCAATACAGCCCTCACCTGAAACTCAGAAAGCTGGGTCCCCTTCTCATGGCAGAAAACTGCTCCTTCTTAAATGCCAGTCTATGATGAAACTGAGTGAGTCTGTGTTGTAGGCACAGTGTTTGGTAATGTTGTAGGCATGGTAATACATTTCATTCTGTGGGCCCTGAGGCTGGAGCCAGCCACTTGCTCTTCACCTCCTGATCAGTCATAGGTTGCTCCCATTAATCCTTAGAATATTCTTATTTTGACCAACTAAATGCTCCAAATAGGGCTGATAAACAACAGGCTATGAAAAACAATTTGTTGTATTACTGATGACATATTTCGGAGTTTGTCCCATAAGTCTCACACTGCCTCTCCATGGCTTTGTGCAGCCAGCTGATAGCTTGCCAGGTGTAATGCTGCCTTCAACTTGTTTTAATCAGTTTCTAACAGTAGCAGGCTGTGTGACCTCCATTGTTTTACTGCTATGAGCCATACAACTGGACAACCTTGCAACTTCCTATGATTTCTAAACTGCTGTAGTACCCCTTTGTAAGCCAACTAATTACCTATCCTGATGGTGCTTGTTAGCTGTTATTCTTATATGTCCACTGATACTGTGAATTAATTTGTACCCACACTGGTACTGGTGCTGTTTCCAATGCCACACTCTTGAATTGAGCCCACTGTGAAAGTAACATAGTGTAAAATGTCCAATTATTCTTCACCTCACCCTTTTTGCTCATTGCTCCCTGCCTGAAATATACATATGTTGTCCAATTTTGAGTTGGGAGTATCTTGTTTGCCTTCTGTTTGCATATCCAGAAAGAACTACAACTATGTAATGGCAAATTAATGTCTAAATGTAATTACTCTTGGCCACCTGCTGCTGAGCTTGCTTCTTACTAAGTACCTCTCCCCACCAAATTCTTAGGGACATGGCAACAGTTATACTGAGAAAAAAATGCAGTGCAGTTTGAGAGTGTGCCAACACACAAGTAAGATTATCATCTCTAAAAATTTAGATAACTGAAGGCAAGAACACTCTTGTTACTTGATAGGTTCATAGGTGGTTACTGGGCTACTGACCCAAAGGTTTTTATAAGCCTAGCCGTGTGCATCCAATATAATGCTAGAGAAACCCAATATAAGAGAGCTAGCCTAAACTGAAGATCTTAGTTAGCAATGACTGCCCATATCTAGGAGGGTCATAGGTGAAATCCCCAGCAAGGAAATTATGGTTTCCCATCCAGTCATCCAGGCTACACTTAAACAGTGTCATAGAGGGGCTCTGTTTGATGTGAATTGGTAGCCTATTCTAGAGGAGTGGCAATGTCTGAGAGACTTATCTGTCTCTCCAGCAGGTCCTATTTATGTCACAGGCCAGGTTAAGGTCTCTGGAGCAAGTGACCCTTATTCCATTTGACTTGTGAATGTGCAGCATTCCCATTAGGTTTGGATCTGATATTGTTCTGTAGGCCAGACACAAGTCTCCTCTAAGTAGTCTGCATGCTACAGTGACAGTAACTATGGTCTGTCAATGCATGACATGTGCTGGAGACCCTGTAATTTTCTTGGTTAGAAAACTCTGAGGTCTCTAAAGTTGCTGCAGGTGCCATTTAAGGTATATACCAAAGGGAGCATTATATTCAATTATTGGCCTGATGATGGTTGAGTACAGAGGAGTTATGACCTCTTTCACTCTTGAGGCAATGCCTTTGCTAATGAGGTGAGCAACGTAGAATGCCTTTCTTACCACAGTGGACATGTGGTGGTCAACGTTTGACTACATTCAACTTCTATTCCCAAGTCTCTTACTACTGAGTTTTTACGTAGGGTGTTATTATTTATATGATAGTCTGCAGGGATATTGTTTTTACTGTAGGGGATAATAATGCATTTTTTAGCACTGAGTTTGAATCCATGGCTTTGGTAACAATCACTGATTTGTGTAAGTCCCTCTTGAAGTATATTGACATCATTTGGGGATTCAATGATTGCATCTAATTTGCAGTCATCAGCAAACTTAATCAGCTACAACCTCTCTGTTTTGGCCTGAACTTCTGAGAAGTATATTCCAAACAATAGTGGGCCCAGCACTGACCCCTGTGAAGCCCCACTGCTGACAGGTCTGCTGGTTGAGGTGAAGTTCCCAACTTTGACTGAGTATGATCTGTCAGTGAGCCAGTTAGCAAACCACCTGACAACATAAGGGTTGATATCCGGGTTCCTGTCAGCATTTTGAATGCTGAAAATGCCAAATTTCATTTAATCGAACTGAAATGTTCAAAATCTCAGAAGAACAAACTGATGGAACATCGATTTCTTTCCCAGGGAAGGAAATCGGTGGGCCGTCAGCGGAGTTTGCTATTTCCTCCACTGTGGTGCAGTCTCGGAGTTGGTATATTTAAGTAGGGGGGCACAGCCCCCCATGTTGGTGGGTGTGGGGGGTGAAGCCCCCCACTTCTGTCAATATTTAAAGTATTGAAAAAAACATTTTTTTGCATGGAACACTGATTTCTTTCCCTGGGAAAGAAATTGATGTTCCATCAGTTCGCTCTTTTGAGATTTCAAACATTTCAGTTAGATGAAATTGCATTTGGCGTTTTCAGCATTCAATATGCTGAAATAGACCCGGTATTCAACTGGGAGAATTTATCAATGATGCCCGAATGTGGGACTGTGTTGAAGGTCTTTGCTAAGTCAAAGTAGGTTGTATGCAGAGATCTGCATTCATTTATGGCTCTGGTGACATTTTTGAAGAAGTCTACCAGCTTTAACAGGCATGACCTGTCTATGAAAAAAACAAACTGTGTCAGATCCAGGGTATGGATCACCTATGTCATTATTTATAGGGTTCATGATGATTTGTTCCATGGTCTTACAGATAAGGCTGGTTAAGCTTATGGGTCTGCAGTTTTTGTAGTTTAAGTCACGCATTTAATACTTGTAAAACTAGCAATAAAAGGTCAGTGACACGAATACTGTTAGCAGCAGCTACACTGTCACCTTAGTCAAAATACTGCCTGTATGCCAGTGTATGAGAGAGTGCATGTATATATCTAATATGTCCACCAACACACCACACATGTAGATGTTTGTACGTCTGTATATATAAACAGAGACACACATTAATTCAGAGATAGATTTGTGTGTATGTGTGTGTGTGTGCGCGCGCACGTGTGTGTGTAATATATATATATATATATATATATATATATATATATATTTATATATATATATATATATATATATATATATATATATATATATATATATATATATATATACATATACATACACACACACACACACACACACACACACACACGTATGTATGTGTGTGTGTGTGTGTGTGTGTGTGTGTGTGTGTGTGTGTGTGTGTGTGTGTGTCTCTGTGTGTGTGTGTATAGACATACAGATAAATGTGGATTAATAAAGACTTAAAGATATACAGCAAGCACATTTTAAACAACAAAAGCATTACATATGATAAACACATGATGACACATGCATTGCAGATCTGAGTGTGACTAGATAGCATCTCTGGCCGAATATAAACCAGTCATTCAACTAATCTAATAACCCAAGGGTGGGGGAAGGAAAATACAAAAGGACACACTGTAAACTCTTAGCACTTCCTATAATAACCATCCCCCACTGAAGTTTGTGAATTCTGACCTGTAGTATGCTAGCAAACTTTTCTGAAAATCCTGCCTCTGTATGAACATGTGACTTACACTGCACTAAAAGGTAAATAAAGTGTTCTAGCAAGCAACTGATTTTAGAAATGAGATAATGCCCCTTTAAGGTTGGATTCTTGCACTACTGATTCCATATTAAACTTATATTGGAGTCATGTGTTCAATTTCTGGTGCATTCTCACCAGACAATTAATATTGTTTCCAACTGTGTTGTTGCTCCCTCCATTGTTCATTCCATTATCCATCCCTATACAAGGGATACTTGCTCCTGTGCATATTGAAAGAGGGGCAAGTCCATTCATCCTCGATCCTTTGTTGGAAGACCCCCTTTCTTCCTGAAGGGTGTTGTAACCTTTTAGATAATCATTTATAGCTTGACTTGCAATTGCATTCAAAGCACATTTTGGACAATTATTATATTTTTACACTTTTATACATTTATTTAATTTTTTGCATATTTGATTTTGAAATATTTATTTATTTTATGGATTTTAATCAAGTTTCACAGCTTATCCAATTGCATTTTTTAATCAAGTCTTAGATGATGGCACTTTAACAAATGGAATGCCACTGTTAAATTGCATTAGCTTTTTGCATTAAGAGATTGGTATCTTGTAATTTTGAAAATCAAAGCACTGTAGGGACAATGGTTATATTTATATAAGTGATGGCTCATTTTTATGTATACAATTTCGTATTTTATTCTATACAGGCGATCACTTATGTTTTTACTTTTATAACCATATCGTCATTAAGCCTCAGGGTATATCACTTTAAGAAATTAACTGCTGCTGCTATTTTGTATTATGTGACTTTTTTTTAAACTTTTTAAAGTGTGCAATTTACTGAATGAACTTATCTGATGAAGTCTTTTAAGATTTTGAGACAAAAGTACTTATATTTTAATATTTGTTGTATTCAATAAAACAGTCTGGCAGTTTTATGAATGGTGGCATAGCAATTTTTTTTTGTTTTCTTGTTTTTTGGTTTAATAGTTTGTTTTTTGACTTGTCTACATAGTTCTGGTTTTCATGATGTGGATTGGATATGGAATGGAATGCCTGAGTATGAAAGGAGAGAAGAGATAGAATAGGCATGTAGTCACCAAGACATAATTTCCTTTAATTTATTACATATTTTAGTTATAATGAGATCCAAAATGGTATCTTTTCCTGAGGTAATGTTAGGTCCTATGGGTAAAGTAGTAAACTATGTTAGGTTACAAAGCAAGAGTAATGCTCACCAGAGAGAGGAAATTAATGTTACAATCATCCAGAGGTATCAGTTATTTTGTAGAACAATTATTTTGTATGCCAATAATTGTCATTTCAAATATTTTTTGAGCTACACACACACACACACACACACACACACACACACACACACACACACACACACACACACACACACACACACACACACCACACACATATGTGTCTGTAGATAATATATATATCATGTAATTTAACTTTAGTGCTTATAGTGACTAGAATTATGGTCCAGCTGGAAGCAGTATCAATTTGTATACTGTTGGCCATTAGTAAAGCTGAAGGTTTAGCGCTATTTTGAATAACAATATTATTCCACCCACCAGTTCTACCACTTGGCCTGTTATTTACAAATATATAAGTAGTTGAGAATGTAGGTTGATGATCATATAGTATTTTTACCATGTTTCACTGACTGCGAATACATTTGATTGGATACTGAGTAAGAATCATAAGTCAATGTGGAAGATCAAGATTATAGTTGCAAGTTGGATTTAAGAAGCTGGACATTAAAGATGGCTGATACACTTTAAAAATAATTTCTTCTCCTCTTTGACCAAAAAAATAAATACTTGATCATATCCATTAGGCAATAACTGACCTTCCTAGCTATCCATTGGTAATCCAAAGCACTTGTTAAACTAGGTACTGGTACAACTGACATTTTTAACAGAAAGGTGCAGAAAGAAAGTGAAAATTACAGCAATGGAATTTTCAATAAGTGATTGTGAAGATATAAATGCAAGTGCAACTGAAGTTTGTTTAAAGGGATGCCTTTTGTAATATGATCTCGCAGTGATCACTAATAGGAACAAATGAAAGAGAGGTACCAGGGCTTTTGGAGTCAAATTAAGATAAGAAGATAAACACAGGCACAACAAACTAATAAATCCAGAAGTCGGAAGCAACAACCATTGATGCCACAAGTACCAAAAATAACCTTTATTCAGCGCTTTCATCTCCAGATACAATACTTCTTCAGAATGATTCTGAAATAAAATTTATTGAGTGCTTTCATCCCCAGATACAAGACTTCTTCAGAATGATTCCCAAAAAGGGTTTTAAATCAAATTACATCAGATGTAAAAGGGGTCCCTTACCAGTTACTGTTAGAGAGACAGGAATTGATTTGGCAGCTGAGGTTGAATTCTTACAGAGTCTTCTTAATGACAAGGTTTCTCTTTGGAACATACTGAAATTAAGAAGTCTATTGAGATAGATCAATGGCCATCTGATGTTTGTGTTGATGGTAGTTGCACATACATTGGCGTGAACTTATTTCCATTCGCCTACGTGTTCGTATGAGATTTAAGCAAGCATTATATTAACAGCATGTTTTTATAAATCTTGAAATGTGAATGCTGGGGTAACATTTCATGATTGTTTGATTTTTTACTGGATTAGGTTCATTTTATATTAGTCTAAGTAGGATTTTTACATGTCCAGCATTTGAGGATGTTGTTTTTTATTTAGTAGGTAATATTTGATTGATCATGTATAAAAGTTTTTTATTTTTAACTTGCAGTTTAGTTATTTATGGTATAGTCCCTTTAAATGTTAATTAGTTTTAACATGTGTTTGTAAAGGGAGATGTATATATGGGTGTGGTGTTCTTTGCTCTGTTTGTCTGAAGAAGTTCAGCTATCAGTTGAACAAAAAGCTTTGTGGAAATAAATTGTTGCTTAACAAGTTTGACTTCAGTTCTGCTCTTGCCTGAAGTTCCATTGGAGATTTCTTGGTGTGTGTTCCAGTGTGCCTTGTGGATTTAACAGGAGTTTCTTTGGTATACCTAGTTTGTGTATGTCTTCTGGCAGCACTGAGAATTTGTTTCCTGCTTCACCGGTAATTCTACCTGCTTCTACACAATTTGGAGCGGAAGATGTTGATAATTTAACGGCTTTGTTGAATGTGATGAATGAGAAACTAGAGGTTTTGTCTGCTAGAATGGATAATTTATCCCAGTCGGAGAGTGGGCGCAGAGGAGTGGAGTTTATCGAACAGCCTAAGAGCAATTGTTCGTCTGGTGTTAATACTATCAGTTTAGGGAGAACAGGATCCCAGAAGCAAGCGTTGAGTATGGTGGTGCTGCCTGCATTGACACCATTGCCTGTTTCATCTCCCACAGGGACATTGGAGTTCCCCGATGTCTCTACTTGGCTTAAGGAATGTCCATCTATTACTGAACTCCATGGTTTACCTTATAAGGATCAGCAAGTCAAAGACAGTGTTTCCTTGGTAAACCAGTTAAAAGTATTAGATCAGAACTCACTCAGAGCCAAAAAGTTACAACTTGAAATTAGTTACTTTGATAAATGTAGGAAAGCTGGTGTGGTCCCTAAAGGCCTGCGCTTGTGGCAGTATCCTACGGGCCTAACTGTAGGGTCTGACTTTCACACGGACCTGATGAATTTGTTTGACAAGCATGGATTTGAGTTAAAGCAGTTAATGTGTCAGCATTACCAATGAACAGTTGACAGTTTGTCTATTGAAATAGCAGCATTGGATAGAGACATTAAACAACATGAGGACTTTACCCGATACAGGTATGACTATTCAAGAATTTTTTCTACAATTACTCAACATTTGAATAAGAATGCTGAGAATAAGCTGAAGAAGTTAAAGAAAGATATTGAGGCATACAAGAACCACACTGCTTATCCAGTACCCCCTCCCTCACAGGATAGGAAGTTTACAGGTTATCGTCAAGCACCCTTCCATGGCACTGATGACAACGGGCATGGGGTGGTTCAAACTGCAGCATTAGAAAATATGATAGGGACCGCTTCAGGAGTTTCCTCTGGAGATGGTAATGGGCAGGTGTTTGTTGACGATGCAGAGTCTGAACATTCTAGAGCTGGGAGGGATAGTGATCAGAGCCCTTTTCCGAATGGGGGGCAGAATCATCAAAGAAGGTACAACACAAGAGACTGTTACAACACGAGGTGACAGAATTTCTGCAACAGTAATACGTCTGTGACCAACAAAAGGAAATGAAACACAGTAATGGTCTAAGAGTTATGTCGAACAGTGAAGGTGACTTTAAGATATTCAACTTTTCCAGTCACAACATTGACCAGGTTTTGTGTGAACTTTTTCTAGGGGCTTGACTTTTGTGCCAGCCCAGCACTTTGATTTGCCTAGAACGTTGATTGACCTTAAGTTGTTTATCAGAAAAATGAACTTGACCTTACTTTTGGAGAACAACCATTGTCCAGGTGGAGGTATGAGGGTACCTAGTACTTTCAACCTTCCCACACACCCGTCTCTTGTCTTGTTCAAACATGTGTGAAATAGACATCAGGAACTTATGCCATGCTAAACGTAACTGTAATATAAATATGTCTAGGGATGAACATGAGGCATTGCAAATGTTTAAATCATTACCAGTGCATGTGTTGAAACCAGACAAGGGAGGGGGTTTGGTGTTAATGGACATGGAAAATTACAATGAGAGGATGAAGAATGTGATTAGTGGTAAAACTTAAGAGGCATCTAGTGTTAGTGAACTGAATACTGCATATAAACGCATTAATGGCTTTTTGGGAGGAGTTATAGATGTAGAAATGTTCAATTACTTATCGGTGGTTTCACTGAGAATTCCCACCTTGTTTGGATTGCCAAAACTACACAAAAGTACCATGGACCCTCCAATGAGAGTCTTAGCTAATGCTAGGTTTTCCATCACATACGCTAGTGCTGAACTTGTTGACAGTATTTTGAAGAAATATGTCAAGCTGGAGACCCAGATTTGTCAGGATTCGTGGTCCTTTTTAGCAGCTATCGAAAAATGTCCTTATCAGGACAACATTGGTTTGTTGACTATAGATGTTACTGATTTATACTTTTCAATACCCCATAATTTGGGTATTGATTGGGTGGTGGAGTGGATGCTAGCCCATGGAGCAGAGAGTAATGAAGTGTGTTTGGTACAGGAATTGTTGGACGTCATTTTAACCAACAATTTTGTGATGTTTGACAATGATATCTACATCCAAAAAGTAGGGGTGGCTATGGGCTCCCCATGTGGAGCCAGTTTTGCCAACTTGGTTATGGCACAATGGGAACATCAGCATGTGTTGAACACACTTGAGATTAGGACTAGGGTCAAGTTTTACACAAGATTCCTTGACAATGTTTTTGTTTTGTTTGATGGGGACAGAGTGGAGGTAGATACATTTGTAGAAAAGATTAATAACAGTACTACTTTTTTGAAGTTTACCCACACTTTTGTGGAGGACAGCATAGCCTATCTAGATGTTTATTTGAAGAAGGATTTTGTAAATAAGTGTTTTGTGGTTAGCATCTACCGTAAAGAAACATATTCTAACACAATGCTCCACTACTCTAGTGCCCATCCCCAACATCAGAAGAAATCTATAGTCAAGGGACAATTGGTTCGTGCTGCTCGGATGGTATCAGAGGATGTTAGTTTTGTTGAAGAATGTGAGGTTTTGAAGGATATGTTTACCAAGAGAGGCTACCCTGAGTCAATGATTTTGGAAATAATAGAGGAGGTACAAAATAAAAGAAGAATGGGAGTTTACAAACCTATTTTGACAGGACAAACAATGATGTCTAGTACCGGTTACACTAACACAGGCTCCCTCTCTCTTGTTTCCATTGATGAAAATAATGTGGAGGATAATGGGTTGAGTTTTACGATGAGATTTATTACCCCTTACGGTATAGAGGCAGATTTAATAAAGTGTATCCTGGTGAGGAACTGGGGTTTGTTCAGTTTTGATTCTGACATAATAAGTAAATTGGGTGACAGACCTTATGTCACTTATAGAAAAGGTTATAATTTAAAGAGTATCATGGAGATGAATAGTGGAATGTGTCACCAGATTGATGGGACTTTCAAGTGTGAGGCGTGCAGTTGTTGCAGGCACTTGGCAACTGGGGCCAGTTTTTCAATTGCTAACAAAACTTACAGGCTAAAGGGAAGATATGCATGCTCTTCGAGGTCTGTAGTTTACCTTGCTACCTGTCAGCTTTGTCCCGCATTTTATGTGGGCAAGACTGACAGGAAGTTGAAAGAAAGGATCTATGAGCATGTATACAGCATAAGGAAGGCTAGGTTAGAGAATGCCCTTGCCAAACATTGTAGTGAGAATCCCACTCACTCTTTTGTGTTTAGGGTTTTAAATCAAATTACATCAGATGTAAAAGGGGTCTCTTACCAGTTACTGTTAGAGAGACAGGAATTGATTTGGCAGCTGAGGTTGAATTCTTACAGAGCTCCGGGTCTTAATGACAAGGTTTCTCTTTGGAACATACTGAAATTAAGAAGTCTACTGAGATAGAGCAATGGCCATCTGATGCTTGTGTTGATGGTAGTTGCATATATATTGGCATGTACTTATTTCCATTTGCCTACTTGTTCGTATGAGATTTAAGCAAGCATTATATTAACAGCATGTTTTTATAAATCAATGTGAATGCTGGGGTAACATTTCATGATTGTTTGATTTTTTACTGGATTAGGTTCATTTTATATTAGTCTAAGTAGGATTTTTACATGTCCAGCATTTGAGGATGTTGCTTTTTATTTAGTAGGTAATATTTGATTGATCATGTATAAAAGTTTTTTATTTTTAACTTGAAGTTTAGTTATTTATGGTATAGTCCCTTTAAATGTTAATTAGTTTTAACATGTGTTTGTAAAGGGAGATGTATATATGGGTGTGGTGTTGTTTGCTCTGTTTGTCTGAAGAAGTTCGGCTATCAGTTGAACGAAAAGCTTTGTGGAAATAAATTGTTGCTTAACAAGTTTGACTTCAGTTCTGCTCTTGCCTGAAGTTACTTTGGAGATTTCTTGGTGTGTGTGTTCCAGTGTGCTCTGTTAATTAGTTTGTTTGTATTTAAAAATGCTGTTACCCATCCTGATGTGTTTGTATATATTAAAGCATCTGAACAAAACCTTATCCCTTCTTATTATTTGTAATAGAAATGACTGAGCAACATGGTGTCAGACGTGGCATGACTTAAAGGACATGGTGACAGAAGTGACATACCCAAAGAGTCTGCAGTCAAAACCGGCATACTAAAGGAGCATGAAGCTTAAAATGGCTTGGCAAAAACGATTTAAGGCAGTTATCCAGATATTGGTGGAATATACAGCAGTAGACCATCCCAAAAATGTACATACTTCATAAAACAGGTCTGAAATGAATTTCAGGTGTTAAAACTTGCTCAGAACTATTTCTTAATTGCATAATATGAAACAAGGCATACAGTATGTTCTAAATAATTTTCACATAAATACATACAATATTGATAAATATTCAAAGTACTGTGGAAAATGTTTAAAATAAGGTCTAAATTGTATAAAACAAAATAAAGGGAAATTATCATATTTTTTGCAAAGCATATTTAGTTTTGCATTAAGCAAAAGATATCCGAGTTATTAGAAATGTATAAAGTGTTCGTATGTTTGTGCAGTGTTACAGTAAAGCTTTTTCCTAAACTACAGCCATTACAGAGTATATTTCACAAAGTAAAGTATTTCAAAGAGTTTATTGTACATTTAGATGTTGTTACAAGCTCACAGAACAGTTTGTTGATGCATAATTACAAGGGCCATATTTTCAATGTGTTTGTGCATACATTGTAGGCATGGCAGATGAATTTCAAAAGCCCAGTGCACTTATGTTTGACAGTAATATTGCTGAGAACTGGAGAGTGTTTGAGCAAGAGTATGATATTTTCATACAGGCTGCATTTTCTTATAAAGATGACCGTACAAAGGCATTTATTCTACTTAATTTAGCTGGATCAGAAGCTATGGAAAGGGAATGCTCATTTGTGTATGTACCAGCTATTTATGATGTGGAGGGGGAAAACCATCATATTGTTATACTGGCTGAGTCAAGGGAGGACCCAGAGTGCTTAAAAAGTAAATTTAGAGAAATGTGTAACCCCCAGACAAATGTTACAATGGAAAGGTACTTATTTTATACAAGGGATCAAAAGCCTGGTGAAAGTTCTGCAGCATACATAACTGAGAAATAAAGCTAAAACATGCAGTTTTGTTGAATTAAGGGATGAGTTGATAAAAGACAAACTTGTGTATGGTATAAAATAGCCAGATTCACCACAAGATCACCTTCTAGAACCCACCACTGTGAAACCCTCAAAAAACTCAACTGGCTAGAACTCCCCCTGACCCTTCAAGTCAACCAACTAGAACTTGTACACAAAGTACCCCTGCCCTGCAGCAACTACTTCAACCTTACACCACTACCAGATCCCTGAGATCAAGTACCCAACACCTCCTAAAGGTAATAAACTTTAAAAATGAGGCCGGTAGATCCATTGATAGCTACTACATCTCTAAAATCTGGAACTCCCTTCCAGCCCACATAATAAATAACAACTCTACAACCCAATTCAAAAAACTACTCAAAACGCACTTCCTGAATCATAGATAATGTACCTGTACCACCCCTGGATAGTAACACATATATCTCAGTTTCCAGCAACTAGAGTAACAGCTTATCTACTGATTTTTTTAATGTCTGCATGTGTTAATGGTAACTCTGAACACTGTAAAGTAAACCAAATGGACATAGCATGTCTCTCATGTGTAAAAGTGGGTTAAATAAGTTATCTGTTCTACCTTCCTGCCATACTTGCTGTTATACACCTCTATAAGGTGTAGAAATAACTGTAGCCTGTGAATGTTGGCCAATATACCTTTTGTTAAACTCACTATTTTATATGTGCTATACTTCTATAAGAAGTATAATAAATGTATCCTCTGTATATTGTCTAATGTACCTTTTGGTAAACTTGCTATCTCTTGTTAGCAATTTTACTGCTCTGGAGCTTTTCTCCCTGGACCTCCACTGAAAATGGACATATATCCAGTTGGACTCTCCTGGTTAACAAATGTAAAATAAATAAATAAAAGATTATGCTGTGAGAAAGATTTTGCTTTGTGACAGTGATTTAACTTTGAATAAGGCCATTGAGATTTGTCTGTTTTACAAGCTTACACAAAAAGCACACAAATATGCTTACAAATGAGGGCAGCTGTAGAAGGCACAGTGATAAAGCTCGTGTTGATAATATGTAGCACATGGTTAAAAGAAATAAGCCCAAGCACATGGCAGCTGTAAACCCTGCAGCACCTACTAGTAAACCCCAGAACTTTCTAGCACATTCTAGACTTTGCACAGCTTCAGTGAAGCATAAGAAGTGAGTCAGCACACTCAAAGCATGGGCCCCTACCAAATTTCATTTTCAACGGTTATAATTGCAGCAGTAATCATGAATCTAAAAGGGAAAAATTTTTCTCCATTACTTTTACATTTCATAAAGTTATACTACAATTTTCAGCAACGGAGCATTTATTCGGCTGGTTGGCAGACAAGTGTCTCATTTTGGTAAAAGGGAAAAGTGTTTAGCTTTTGTCAACAATGCCACACATGTAATAAATGGAATCACTTCAAAAGATGTTGTCAGTCAAAAGGCCCACATTATTTTATTCAAAGGGAACATTTTAAGAAATGAGATGATCAGTTAAACTGCGGCAAGCCTACTCTTTATGTTGATGCTGTGTCAGTGCTTCATGAAACAATCAATGCAGTTGACTTAAGGGGCAAGAGTGAAGTATTTTGTACTGTTCAGAATGGCAAACCCACAGACCTCAAAAGTGACACAGGTTCTAAGTGCAATGTTATGTCTGCAGAAACATTTGCAAGACTGTGTAAAGGTGAAAGTGTTGATTTGGCAAGATGTGCAAAACTTGTTGCTTATGCAGGTGAAGAAATTCAAACCGAAGGCTCAGTAGTGCTTTCATGTTACTGTGCAGGAAGAAGCTACAACTTATTATTTTATGTGGTTAAGAGGCATGTTCAATCATTATTAGGGCTCAGAGACTCTTTGAAAATGGGACTGATTTGATTTAACAAGGAAGTCCACCATCCCCCAGATTCAGCAAGCACTGCATAGTGTGCAGCAATAGTGCAAAAGCTGTTGCACACAATATAGCCGATGAGCGATCCAGGAATGAGCTCCTGGGATGTGCACGAGAGCTCCTACACTATTCCTGCAAAGACACAGCTCCTGTATGCTAATTACCCCATTTGGATGTGAAAACCATGCAAATCAGGTGAATTAGCAATCCAGGAAGCAGGCAGGGATCTGTGCAAGAATAGTGTAACCTGCAGAAATGTATTCGGCTACTAACCAAATACATTTCTGCAGATTACAAAACAGAGGCATGACAGCTCCAAAGAAAGCATGTATTCAATGTAGTAGGCATGCCAATAGCCAAATATATGGCCATTGGCATGGTAAATAGTTGCAAAAATATAAAAAATAACTTTTATTTTTTTGGGGGCAGATTTCGGCTGTTTAAGCATAGGGCAGCGGTCGGTAAATGGGATCAGCCCGAAAAAGAAGAAAAAGGTGGAAATAAGCTTTTAAACCAAAATCAGATTTCTGCCATAATAGTCAATGGCATGCATAATACAAAAATACCATGGAATAGTGGTTGCTATGGGGAAAGGCTGAATGTCAGTTTTGTAACCATGCATTAGCAGTCAGTTTTATGTAAATTAGGAGATTGATACTGAATCACAGATTTTCCCTCACTGTTAGCTTGCACCCAACTGTTTAGGTGCAGCAACACCATGGTATAAGTATAAGAGGTAGATGACCTCATAAGGGGGAATGTCATACATGCTGTAAGCTTATTGGAGCTCTGGGGCCCATGTTTGCCCTTAGCTAAGCACAGTTAAGGAAGGGGCTGTGTCTGAGGCTGCCTAGCAGTGTTTACCTTGCCTAAATGGGTGTGCGCACCATGCACCAGGTTTAAAAAAAAAAAAAAACAGGAAATAGCAGCTCTGATCACATCTGAGCACTGGGTATGTGTGGTGCGCCTTGGGACTTAAACGGGAAGGGAAATCAGCAGTTGGAAGGCAATCAAGGAGAACTAGCATAGCTGGCAGGTGAAATGTATCAGAATCAGCCAATTTCACAAGCAGCAGTCCAGCCCAGCCCAGCACACTATTATAAACTATGCATACACCTTTCACTCTATTTTTTCCCACAAACTCTACACCACAGATGGGGAAATTTTACCTGACAAAACTAACAAAATGATAGAGGCTGCTGTCGCTCTCATACATCAATATGTGGAAGAGGCTGAGGGTGGTGAGAATGAGAATGCTGATGACCAACCCACAGTGAGGAGAAGGAGAAAAGTGTACAGACCCAGGGTATCCTACCAGGGGCTACATGAGCTGGAGATAGTGAAGCGCTATAGGGTGGAAAGGGACATCCAACAGCAAATTGTTGAGCTGTGCTGGCCACGCCTCACACACAGAACCAACAGAGGGGAACACATCCTAGTGAATACCAAGTTATGTGTAGGCTTAAGAATACTACCCACAGGTACCTTCCAAAGGGCAACTGGGGATATCATGAGGATCTCACAGGCATCAGCATCTAGAGTACTCCACCAGTTCCTGGATGCCATGTCAGTACATGCCGGTGAGCACATGGATTTTCTCAACACTCGTGGGGCGTTGACCAGCAATATGCATCTCTTCCACCAAATAGCAGAATACCCTGAGGTAGTGGGTGCTATAGACTGCATGCATATACAGATCAAAGCACCACCTGGAGAGTGGGGTAGGGTCTACATAAACCGCAAGGGCTTCCCCTCCATCAGCTGCTAAGTCATGTGCAATGCCCAGGTCATTATAATGAATGTGTGTGTTGGTAGCCCTGGAAGGTATCATGACTCCCACATCTGGCATATGACATGGCTGTACCAGAGATTTGCCACTGGGGACATCCCATATGGCCATTTAGTGGGGGATGCTGGTTATGCACTAGAGCCATGGCTGATGACACCCATCAGAAATGCACACACACCCAAAAAAGAACTCCATAATGAAGCACATGCACACACAGGAATCATAACAGAGCGTGTGTTTGGGATGCTCAAGTCATGGTTCTGGTGCCTAGACATATCCAGTGGAGCCTTGCAGTACTCTCCAGCTACATGTACACAAACGTTCATTGTATGTGCCATGCTACACAATATGATCCTGCGGAAACAGCTGCAGCAGGAACAGCACGGGGCAGGGCCACACAGCCCCCCACCATTGCCAAGGCCAGCACAGGCACAGAGTGACTCAGAGGAGGAACAACCTGAGCCTGCCCATGTAGGCAGAAAGAGGCATGCCCAGTATCCCCAGGCTTTGGCAAATAGGCAACGCATAGCACATACACTGACACGGTAGGAACCCAGGGAATGACACGTCTCTCTGACTCGCACATACAGTAAAAGGGATGCCAAACAGGACACTACCTGTGCTTTACCATGTATGGGGAGGGTACTATGTGTGTCCAACATAGTCAGCTCTCCAACACCATCCTCAATACTGGCACAGCCACAAGGTAAGTCACTCTTCCTATCAATTGCTGAATGGAGTAGTATGTTCTGCTAGTTGTAGCTATGTTACAGATGTGAGCATGCAAGGGAATCGGGTGGCTGAATGGGATGGGAGCAGACATCTGTATGGGCAGCATGAAGTCCATAACAAATTCTGGTGTCAACAAAGTAGGCAGTACTAGACAAGGTGACAAATCCCACTGCAGTACATGTGGTGGCCCAAATGTGTGTTCAGAGGGCACACACATACATATCACTTAGGCTCACATACCCAACAGCAGCCTAAGCCAGCAGGACAGGTGTAGATGATCATAAAGAAAGGCTGTGCTAAGGCCTCCAATTAATGGCAATGGAGAACAGTCCCCCTCCAGACCGACACAGAAAGTTAGTTAATTCTGCAGGGTAAGGAGTCTGAAACTGAAATGTAGGTCAATAAAACCTAAGATCTGTAGTCTACTGATATGCCTCTAGTCTGCATGATAGATCAGAATACAAAATGAAATGGAAGCCAACAGAGTACCTGAAATACCAGTACAGTCATAGTAAATGTCTACAGTTGGCAGATATGCCCCCCACAATCCTCTGTAGAAATGCAGTAACATGTACTTGTGGGTTTAATAATAGTGGAGCACAGATTACCTGAGCTCACCCAATTTACAGGATAGATTGTTGCATGTGTACAATATGCAGGGCTCTGTGTGTTAGGTTGTTTTGTGTTGTATATTGTAGTGGTCAGCATGTAGGCATGGAGGGCTTTGTCCTGGTGGCCTATGGCCAGTACTGTTGATCACAGGGCCATGTTCTGACAACTGCAGTGCCAACCGCAATTCATCCCAGCAAGACCCAATTCAGCAGTCATCCATACTCATTGTTCAGATGTCAATATCTGTCACCATCTGAAATATGGACATACCATGAATGTGGGAGCAGACATACACACAGTACACAGGTGGAAGTACCCTAGACAGAGTATATGAAATGTACCTGTCCACTGCACACACTTTTGGAATTGTACATACAAGTTAGCAAGCACATTAGTTGTCTGTGCAGTATGGAATACTGATTTAGTCTGGCCAATCACTGGCAGACCACAAAAAGCACAGTTATGAAGTAATGAGAGACTGCCTATGTCTCCACACAAGGCAGCCTAAGGGGAATGTCCCAGGTATATCTGTTAATCAGCTGCAAGAAGCTTCCATATCACACATGCACTCAGCTCACTCCATCATCAGCCACAGGTTTATTACAGGTCATATTCCTGCTGTTGGGAATGAGTACAGTAAGACCTCCACTTCTATATGGGAATACCCATAGAATGCAGCATGCTGAAGAGGTGTCCCCCATGCAGGTGTGTCCCTAGCTGTAAGCAGAACCCTGCCAGCATCCAGACCAGTGGATTAATATGGACAGGAACTATTGCCATTAACACCTCGCACACTTACCCTGTCACACCAGGGGAATCCAGTGGCTCTCATCCTGGGACTGTAGGAGTGACAGAATGTACTGGCCTGCTACAGATGGCCTACATCACTACCAAATGCCCTACAGTCCTCTGTCAAAAGCCTGTGCCTCACCCGTACTGCCATTGTATGTTATTTCATAGGGTCCCAACTAACAACATAACACAGTCCACAGAACACAAATGCAAGGCCATGTTGACAAATCCCACTAGCATGCCCACCATGTCCTACTGCATGAACTGTGGACCAACCGCTAAATAATGCTGGGATGAAGGGACAACTATAGGGATACTTCACAAATTTCACTCACATAATGTTAGGAAGAGGATAGAATAACAGAGTGGGGGGTGTAGAAGCATGAATGCCATGGAGTACGTGTGATGTCTGAAACTCTGATGTGTGCCCATACTAGCGCTGCCTTCAAACCAAGTAATGGGTGGCTACAAACCCGCTCATAAACCACAATGTGAAGGGGAACTGACCAGATATATGAGCCCTGCCTCTGGATAACCTGAGTGAATCTGTACAGCTGAGAGGTATGGCCACAGCAGGATATGGCCATTCTGTTATGTCAATAGATATACAAGCAGGAGATCCTCAGCCACCACAGTACCAAGGTGCTGGACCATTTACACAGACCATCAGCAAGTGTCTGCAGCTACCCCTCCAGAATGGCATGAGTGTGCAAGAATATGTAGGCTGCAGACCACAATACTGGACACAGCTTCATTCATCTTGCATTTCCCAAGAAATAACGGTGAGCAAATAAGTATATCTGTCAGTAATTAATGACATAATACATCACAGTGCAAAACAGTACATATATCTAAATATCTCTGCTAACATCAACCATGTAACACAAGCAGCACAGACACAATAGTTACAGTATCCCACTATTTTTCGCCCAATGTGACTCCATATTGTCACCCTATCTACAGATATCCTGCAAAAACAGGTTGCTAGCTGTAGGTGTAGAACACAAAATCCTGCACTGGAGTACAACCTACCTGGAATGGATTCAGATACTCAATACAGAAGGTCATACTGGGCAGGCTCCTGCACTTAGAGAAATGAAACCCATGCCTGACAACAACAGTCGATTATAGATATCTGTCAGTTGCAGATGTCTGTCTACACACACCACATTGCACACCATTCATGCTTTGCACACACATTAGATAGGAATACTCACACATATCCAAAGCCAACACACTATAGTAGGTCAAACATACACACACAGAGATGTGAGGAGGAGAGTGGCAGACAGTGACAAAGAGATTGCCATCATGAGGCCTGTCACACCCACTACACATCCAATTGGCCAATGTCACATGATGTGCCGATGTCAATAACTGTAGACATTTGATTTTGGTAGCCCTCAGCCCTACAGTGTCTGTGGTTCTTGTGATAACTGTGTAACATGATAGTACAAATCAGTATTCATCTAGCATTTGTATACCCAGTCCTGTCAAATGTAAAGTTGTGTGAATGAGTGTTGTGTGTGTGTTTCCAGAGAAATGGTTTATGGCCCATTCACACACACTGACCCTTCCCATAGCCCATGTTAGCACTCATGCTATGTCAGTCACCTTGAAATAACCCTCTGTCCAATTCTCATCCCCATAATCTCCATGGCACGTGCAATAACTACGTAATGCTATAGTGTAACATACTAGTCAGGTAAGAGTTCTAATCCCAACCATGAAAAATTGTGTGTGTGTGTGTGTGTGTGTGTGTGTGTGTGTGTGTGTGTGTGTGTGTGTGTATGTGTATGTGTGTGTGTAGAAATTAATGATTTTGAGGCCATTCACAGTCACTACACCTCACATTGCCCTACTTTAGCAAGCCTGCTGATGTCAGTCACCTTCAAATACCCCTTTGGAGAAGGGCCAGCCCTATAAGCTCCGTGGCGCATGGGGCATACGATAACTGTGTAATGCTATAGGGTAACATACTAGTTAGGTAAGAGTTCTAATTCCTGACATGGCAACTGTGAAACTCTGTGTCTGTGTGTGGAGATTAATGATTTTCAGGCCATTCAGAGTCACTACACCTCCCATTGCCCTACTTCAGCAAGCCTGCTAATGTCAGTCACCTTGAAATACCCCTTTGGACAAAGACCAGCACTATAAGCTCCATGGCACATGTGATAATTGTGTAATGTTGCAGTGTAACATACTAATTAGGTAGTTCTTATCCATGACATGGCAACTGTGAAACTCTGTTTCTGTGTGTGTGTAAAAATAAATGATTTTGAGGCCATTCACAGTCACTACACCTCCCATTGCCCCACTTTAGCATGCCTGCAGATGTCAGTCTCCTTGAAATACCCCTTTGGACAAGGGCCAGACCTATAAGCTCAGTGGTGTGTGCCACAAATGTGGAACAATGTAATAGCAGTAACTACATAGGTATGGGTTTGAATCTCATCTGTGGCAAGTGCTTGTGTGTGTACATATGTATGTGTGTACCTCAAATACTTTGGCCCCATTTACACCCAGTACACATCTCAGAGCCTGACTTTAGCAGTCCTGCAGATATCATCCACCTTACAAGTACCTGTTGCCAAGCCTAAACCATGTCAGGTCAGAGGTGCATGTGATGAATGTATACCATAATGGTGTGTAAAGATTGTTAGTTAGAGGTTTAAACCTCACCCCTTGCAAATGTAAATGTGTGTGTAGGGTAAATTTTTTTTGGGATCTCTCACTCACTACATCACCCAAATGCCAGTATTTACAAGGGCTGGTGATGTTCCTCACCTTAGAAGTACCTTGAGGCAACATCCATCCTATAAGCTCTGTGGTGTCTATGATAAATGCGGAACACTGTAGTAGCAATACATAGGTAGGAGTTTGA
This sequence comes from Protopterus annectens, assembly GCF_019279795.1. Classification (NCBI taxonomy): domain Eukaryota; kingdom Metazoa; phylum Chordata; order Ceratodontiformes; family Protopteridae; genus Protopterus; species Protopterus annectens. Next base: position 1,327,002,393 of record NC_056735.1, read on the forward strand.
ATCTCAGTACTGGCAAGTGTGTGTGTGTGTGTGTGTGTGTGTGTGTGTGTGTGTGTGTGTGTGTGTGTGTGTGTGTGTGTGTGTGTGTGTGTGTGTGTGTGTGTCTGTCATCAGTATCCTGTGTGGAGGTTGCTGTGACTGTGTAATAACAGGATGTATTGTGGGGAAGGTTTTGCTAAATTATTATATTGAGGACCTAGTATATGTCACAATGTCCACCTTACAAGGACAACAGATGTGAAACACCAGATAGGCTTTTGTAGACACTCCATAGCCCTACATGTGACATTATGGATTGGTGAACAATATAGGCAACCCTTATATTACTCAGAATCTCCACCCATGTCTCATACACAAACACACTTGGCTAGGCAACAACCACTATATTGGTAGTTCCCTGCATATTGCCTCACAGATAGTAACCATGGTGTGACTGCAGTGGACTACATGCCTGTTGACCACAACAGTGCCACTGACAGCAGAAAATACTGTGATGTGTAACATCTCCTGAGTGTGTGTTATCCAGCAAGTAAAAGGACATGGCACCCTGTTCCATCCCTACAATAGGCAAATAAATACTTACAGTGGTCCTTTTGCTATGTTCCCCACTGGATGCTTACAATAACAGAAGAGACTGCAAATGTAACCCACAAAGGGAATACCATGCCTTATACACATGCCCTGTATGGATAGATGTCACTAACTCCACTGAATACCTGTCTCATGCTGTCAATGTAGGTGCAAGCATGACCTCAGTTCCATAGCCAGGTCTCTCCAAATGAGGTCAGGAATGCTACATCAGAAGATAATCTGTACACACAACATGTCCCAGAGACCTCAAGTCCACTTCCACAAATCAAAGAATATGTGTGTGAGACATGTGCACAGCTCAGACATTGTCCATGTTATGGAATATAGATCACATACATGGTAAGCAGTGCACATCACTGGCCACCCACAATAGTAACCCAGACGAGTGGATGGTGAACACAATATCCACGTATGGGGACCACTCCAGGGACTACACCCCTGACCCACACTGGAGGCCATTGTCATGTGGCCTGATGCCAAAGTATTCCCTTTTCCTAGCATTGTACAGATTTCAGGCCCATTCACCTACTACACACCTGTGTATCAATGAACCTATGCATCTCAGTACTGGCAAGTGTGTGTGTGTGTGTGTGTGTGTGTGTGTGTGTGTGTGTGTGTGTGTGTGTGTGTGTGTGTGGAGATTAATGATTTTGAAGCCATTCACAATCACTACACCTCCCATTGCCCTACTTTAGCACACCTGATGATGTCATTCACCTTGAAATAACCCTTTGACCATGTATCAGACATATAAGCTCTGTGGCGCTTGTGATAACTGCATACTACTGTAGTGTAGCAAACTAGTTAGATAAGAGTTTTAATCCTGATCCTGCCAACTGTGATAATGTGTGTGTGTGTGTGTGTGTGTGTGTGTGTGTGTGTGTGTGTGTGTGTGTGTGTCTCTCTCTCTGTTGACACTTCCTTTTGTGGACATTCACAAGTACCACACTTCCCTTATCCGTCCTTTAGCACACTTGCTGATGTCACACACCTTCAAAGATACCTTTGGGCAGCTCTCCAACATGTAAGCTCTGTGGCACGTGCAATAACTACATAACAATGTAATAGCAATACATAGTTAGCTAGGGGTTTGAAACTCAGTACTGGTAAGTGTGTGTTTGTGTGTGCGTCATCAGTATCCTGTGTGGGTGTTGGGGTGATTGTGTATTGACATGATCCATTGCAGTATGGGTTTTGCTACATCATTATATTGAGGATCTATATGCCCCATTGTCCACATTACAAGGCCAACAGTTTTCAAACACTGTAGAAGTTGTTGTAGACAACCCTCAGCCATAAATGTGTACAGCCATGTGCAATTACTATGTGAAAGTATGAATAGGTAAACAATATAGGCAACTGTTATAATACCCAGAAACCATTCTCCACCCATGGATCTTACACAAACACGCTTGTCTCTTAGTTCCTTACACCCTTCCTTTCTTACTTTGTCTCTGTCTGTCTCTGTTTCTCTCTCTCTCTCTCTCTCTCTCTCTCTCTCTCTCTCTTTCTCCCTCCCTCTCTGGTGGATGTGGAAAAGTACATCTGTTTTGCATATGCAGCAGCTTGAGTTTTGTAAGGAATGCTCATGATCAGCTGATGACCTGTGCACAAATTGCAGTCCCCACTTGCTAATTGCATGTGGAACAGCAGTGGTATCATTCTTATAGCCAAATGCATGGAAACACACTCCTATAACTAAGCACTTCATGTGGGTGTTGGCCCTTTTCCTTCACTGTGAGCAGGATTTCTTGTGGGTGTTTCACAAACAGCATCACAGAGGGTAGTTGGAAATGCCTCTTTCAACATACACTGTGGAGTCAGGTCAACAAAGAGGAGGTGGATGTTCCAGACATGGGGACAGAATATAAGTATCACTGTTCTACATTTGAAGTAATGTTGGTTTAATAGGGTTTGTGTGGATATGGCTGTTCTACATGATTTATAGTTTGGCATGACAGTGTTATGTGGTTGAGGAAACTGTCATGTGTAGGGCTATCTGCAGACTGTCCAGAGTTTGGAGTCTTACATGTGTTGTGTTACTCACACATTTCCTATCTTTAGACATGCAGTAGCATACTCTGATAATTGCAGTCAGTACATGGTGACATCTTTGTGAGTTACTGACTTCATATTCCTCAGAAGAGATATGTCACAGCAAACCTGTTGCACCAGGACATTTCTCAGTTTATCACAGCAATATGTTAATATTGCCCCTGTGTTTGTGCCTCTGTAACCCAAGTCCATCACCTTTTGTCCATATGTCATGCACTAAGAGGTGCATATGTACAGTACATCATTATTTACTGACATCATACCTGATAAGCCAGTGAGATATCAGACTGCTAGACATGTTATGTATAGTAGGCCTTATATTTGAGGACAAAACTTGGACATTCTGTTGTAGTGTGTACAGTAGTGAGGTATGTGCACTTGTGGTGATTGTTGACAGAGTGTGTATTGTGAATATGTTACTTGGCTTGTATACAGACTGTGGTAGATGTTCATACGTTCATAGGTTTATAGGTTGGTACTAGGCTATCGGCCCTAGGGCCTATACAAGCCTAGCCATAACAATTCCCTGGCTATTTCTTTCCACAGTATTTACTTTTCTTGGTCCAGTTCTATCTGATGTTGCATGCTGCTCCAGTTTATGGTACCCTATCAGCATATATGTTTGTAGAGCCAGACTGACACATGTCTCATACCACAGTAAGGCATCAGACTACACTGTGTATTTTCCCAGTATATGTAGGGTTACTGTGTGAGTGGCTCATATGAGGGTGGTTTTGTTCATGCAGTCCATATACTGTAATATTACTTAGGCTTATCATAACGTGACTGTGACTGTGTTCAAATTGGTTGTGGTTATGCACTTTCACACTGGTGTCTGTTAGTCCATGCAGTTACATGCCTGTAGTGCCTGCTATATTTTCAAGTACATATGTATACATGTGTATTCCCCCAGAGAAAACATGGGTCAGTGTTGTGGCAGTCTGTCTGTAGTTTGCAAAGTGCTTTGTGACATGCCTAGCAGCTCAGTGTATTTACCTAGTGTGACGTTATGTCCAGATATTTGTCAGATGTACTGTTGCCTGGCCACCATAACTGTTGTGTATTTCTGAAAAAGCAGTGGGATGGTGTAAAGATGTATATTACTAACTAGTGTGAAGTATGTGGGCTTGGGACCTCTGCTCCTCCAGTTAATATGTGTTAGGGCAGACAGGAATGTGTGAATGCATCAAATGTGTGAGCTTACCTATTCCAGTATTTTTTGTGATATCCTCATTTACATGGCTGTAAATATCCACTTTGTCAGACTTGGTCCACACGTCTTGCACTAAGGAGTTCTGTGTATATCTATGCATTGACCAGATTGTGTCAGACAGTCCACGTTTATTGGTCATATCACTGCTGAATTCAACAGGATAATTACTGTGATTTGTGTGTTACTTCACTATGATGATCTTATCATGTCTGTCAGTAAATGATGGCGTACGTGTCAGTATCAGAAGTGACTTGCCACACAACATGTCTGTTAACACAACCTCTGTATCTATCTATCTATCTATCTATCTATCTATCTATCTATCTATCTATCTATCTATCTATCTATCTATATATGGGTTCCATTTATAATTTTGAAATACTGAAATCACGAATGTCAGTATTTCGAAATTATAATACCAAAGCTCTAAAATCTCGAAACAACAGAAGCACTAAATTCAAAATCCCGAAGTAAGGAGATTTTGAATTAGTGCTTCTAGTGTTGTGGTGTGTGAATGGTAGGGTGTTAGTTCAGGTATGTATGTATGTGTATGTATGTTGGTTAGGGGTTTAGTGTATGTTAGTGTGTGTTGTGACTGTGATGTGTGTGTGCGAGGGACTGTAAAATGTGTGGGTGTGAGTTACGTTTGTGTGTCTGTGTGATCTTAGAGTTAGTACATATAAGTAGGGGGGGTGTGCAGCCCTCCACATGGGGGGGGGTGCATATACATATATACATATCTACATATATATATATATATATATATATATATATATATATATATATATATATATCTATATATATATATATATATATATATATACACACACACACACATATAAATATATATATATATATATATATATATATATATATATATATATATATATATATATATATATATATATATATATATATATATATATATATATATATATATATATATATATATATATATATATTATATGGGTCCCCTTCAAAAGATCTAAAGCCCATAACATCTAATTTCATAACGCTGAGACCAGAACATGTAAAGCCCAAAACATCTAAAACCTATAACATTGAATTTCATAACATCTAACAGTACAAATCACAAGAAAATAACATCCCCCCGCATATAACGACATATAATGACACCAAACTACCAAACACACTTTCTACTATGCTTCTGCAGGGGGGCTTGATACAGTGGGGTTAAGAAATTAACTTTTTCCCACTGTAGTGCAATCTTGGAGTTGGTATATTTAATTTAAGGGGGGTGTGGGTGCAGACGCACTTGCCCCCATGCACAAATGTAGTAAAAAGTGTGTTTGGTAGTTTGGTGTTGTTATATGTGGAGGGGATGTTATTTTCTTGTGATTTACAGTGTTAGATGTTATGAAATATGATGTTATGGGTTTTAGATGTTTTGGGTTTTAGACATTCTGGTCTCAGTGTTATGAAATTAGATGTTATGGGTTTTAAATGTTCAAAGTAGGCCCACAACACAAACACATACACACACACACACACACACACACACACACACACACACATATATATATATATATATATATATATATATATATATATATATATATATATATATATATATATACACAAAATAATCCAACCAAGATACAGTAGCAGAGGCAACCATGAAACATAGGAATAGCCAAACTCATGTAAAAATTACAAACACAGTCCTTTATTAGTGCACAGAGGAAAGCGCTTTCACAATTCACTTCATCAGACCATAAAAACCCTCCATTATAAACTTCCTTATATACCCATCATGCAAATCACTTACACAATAATTCAATAAAGATCTTTAAGGCAAAGTATGCCATCTAAACTTCATGTTTATTTGTAAACTCTCTATCAACAGAGCACTCATAAAGCTTTGAATACATATGTATAGGAACACATTAAATGGATTATCTAAACGAACATTACTATACGCATATAAATCCTTATAAAAACAGAAATTATAAAGCTGACATAGTACCACTGACTATCCAGTGAATATAAAAATTATCTACCTTATACCTAACTGGCAAATACTATAAAATGGTGTCACTAAAGGCAATCCAAAAATGTTTATACAAAATATGTATAGACAAAATTATGAAAGCACAATAAAGTAGTGAGGGAAAATTCTTACCAAGCTCACAGTATATTGTGGCTACATATCCTATAACATATTCTGACACAAAAATTGATACCAACCATAAATAAAATGAAAAACAACATCATTATAGTCATGCATATATACAACATAGATGGCAAAAATAATGAATCTATACCATACCCAAAAGTGGCATATAATGAATGGAATAAAGTCAAATGTGGTCAACATCATATTAAAACTGTCCAATAGGTATAGACAAATATCTCAAATAGCAGCTGTCATGCAACCAAAAATAGGTGAGATAAACAAAACTATAAATATATAAAAAAGTTAAAATGGTAGAAACTATAAACATAATCACAGATCATGGCAATAGAAATATATATACACACATAACCACAATTCATTTAATTATGATACCTTCATTTACAACTATTTTTTTGGACTTCAAGATGGGTTTGAGGGAGGCTCTTTCATTAAGGCCTCTATCTCTATTTGCCCTAAGTCTCAACATCCAATTCATTTCCTTCCTCTCAACACCATTCCTTATATCACCCTCCCGGTTAATCTGTATAATGGTATCTACAACCATTTGAAATGGAATGTATGCTCCTCCCCCATAGCTGAGACATGTTTGGCTAGGGCATTATTAGGAGAGTTTATCCTAATAGCTTACAGATGTTCCTTTAATCTATTTCGACACATCCTATTTATTTTCCCAATATAGAATGAAGCACATAACTTACACTCAGCCAAATAAACAACATGTGGTGTACTGCAGTTAGCTGATACCTTGAACCTAAACTCCTGTCCCATATCTGGATGTAGGAAGAGGCCACTAGAATTCAGGAACCTACAAAAATTGCACTGCCCACATGGTACAGTGTCCATGATTTCTCCTACCACACATCTATTAAATGAATGGCATAGAATTCTCTATAGATTAGGTTTATTCTTAAACATAAATCATGGTCTATCACCCACAATATCCCTGATATCTGGGTTGGTCATGAGAACTCGCCAGTGCTTATTGATAATATCATAGATGGCCCTGTTGTTAGTGGTGAAGAACATGGGAATTCTCACCCCAGTGGGTCTACAACCTCGCACACTCTCACCCTCTACTGGATCTGAAAAATTGGGGGCAGCTCTACCTCTTCTGTGTGAATCTAATCCTGAGAGACCTTCATTGATCTCTTCATAACTATAGCCTCAGTTGGATAACCTGTCTTTAAAAATAGCCAATTCCTGCCTATAACCAGGGTCTGTAGCATTCAAGTGAGAGGTCCTCATCCCTTGCCCCTTAATTACATTTCTAAAGATGTAATGTGGGTGAATGCTTTGTCTATGCAGAAGGGTGTTCCTGTAGCATACACCCCTGTATTGATCGCAGGACATTTTAATTTTTCCACATAAACATCCAGATACTCTATTTTGGTTGGAGAAAAGGTCAAAGAAAACTTCAAATAATCAATCATGTTATTCATCTGGGTCACAAACATTATCAACTCATCTGAGTCACCTTTCCAAATAAAAAAGATATCACCCACAAAACGACGATAAAAAAGGACATATCTCCTAAAGCTATCCATCAAAAACAACTCATCTTCTTCCCAAGGGGCCAAAAACATGTTGGCATAGCTATTGGCATAGGAAGTGCTGATAGCCCCACCATCACGCTGCAAATATATCTCCTTATTGAAGAGAAAAATATTATTCTCAAGTATGACTTCTAAAAATAGGCAGATTAAATCCAACTGCCCATCACTGTAGTCACTACATTTAGTTAAATATTTTGTGATGGACACCACACCCGATTCATTTGGAATAATGGTGAACAATGACTGCACATCTAAGGAGATGAAGAGGATATCTATCTCCATCCCCAAAGTATTAGTAAAGTCATATAAATCAAGGAGAAATTGTCTTGTATCTTTGAGGACCACAGTATTCAACTTCAATATGGGTCGGAGAAACTTCTCTACATATAGAGAGAAGGGCTCCATACACCACCCCCTCCCCGAAACTATAGGTCTCATAGGGGGGTTTCTCCCATCCTTGTGGATCTTTGGTAGGCCCTGTATGACCGGTATCATAAGATATTCTACCTCTAAGAATTTCCCTAACTCACTAGTTATAACAGAACTTTTAACCAGGTCATCCACCATCATAAAAATCCTGTATTTAATGGCGTCCACATTATCTCTACTGATAATACTATAATACCTATGGTCACTCAACATATTATCCATAGCAACCTGGTAACTCTCCCTGTCCATAAGGACCACGGGTCCACCCTTATCCGCAGGTCTAATGACAATAGAGTTGTCATTCTGTAACCTTGTCAAAGCATTCCTCTCCTTAAAACACAGATTGTACCTGTTCTTGGTTCTCCGTTCAACCCTATAGTCATTGTGAATGATGTGCAAATCATCCTCAACCAATTTATAAAAAGCCTCAAACAATGGATGGTTAGTTGGCATATATAGACTGGGTTTCGTAAAAACATGGCCACATTCATTATTAATGTTACCAAACTGAAAGCTAAGCATAGCATTCCTATTAAACATCTTCACTTCATTAAACCCAGTTTGTATATGCCAACTAACCATCTGCTCCTATGTGTTTGTCTGACTCATACCTGTGATGATATGAGGACAGAAGTCAATAGTGAATGCCTGACATCTGATTTGCAGATCTCATCATCAGTAGTGCATGTATGAGCAATAAAATCCAATTACACTGACAACCTTCAAAGCTTACTGTGGCTATTAGGAGTGTACACACCCTTACTGACATGCCACCCTCTTCCCTGATATGCCATGGGGCCACAATACTGCATATATTAACGTTACACACACCTGATATGTGACATATGACCTGTGCAATCAAATGCAGTATCAAACAAATGTGTTAGTTGTGCAGATGAAGACTGAGATGCATACAATATGTGGGTTGCATAAGTGTGCACACCCTTAACATGATGGTTTGTTGCAGCACCTGTTAAGTGAACTACAGCAGTCACTATTCCTGGAAGGCATATACTAGCATGGCCCATCTTCACCTGCCATTATTTGGTCACTCCACCCTACAAATGTCCCCCAACTCTGCCAGATTACAAGGTCAGCTCATATGCACAGCCCTTGGAGGTCACACAGTGCCTTCACTATTGCTGTGGAGTCAGGATTATGTCTGGCACAATGTATGACCTTGACTGTGTTCAGATACAGCCATTCTTAGTGGGCTTTGGATGTATGCTTCGGTTCACTGTTGTGTTTTAGGATGACACCCCTCCCCATCCTCAGCCTTTTTGCAGATGCTTGACAACAGTGGGCCACACATGAGTGTCATTTTGCAGTGTTCCAAATACACCATGTCTACTGGCCTAGTTCCTGCTAAAGAACAGCAAACCAAAAGGTGTACACTGGCACCAGCGAGGTACAGATGGGGCTGGTGGACCTGAGGTGGAGTGAGGTTTGCTTGTGCAGCACATGTATCTTCATCAATACTGTCTGTAGGTCTCAGCCTTGGTCTTGGTACACCATTACACATTGCAACACATGCCTTTGGGAGACTTGATGTTATGCATATGCTACCTGTAGAGAGCCCTGGATGATGTCTCCTGTGGAACAACACTTCCATCTGATTACCCAAACCCATAGGCCATACTTATGCAGAGCCCATGCAATTGTTCACACAGGTACTGCACAGGCAGTACTTGCTAGACATTCCTGCAAGTCCATCATGCATGTTTCTGGGCAGCCTCCATGACCAGTTTATAACATGTGTTGTCATCTGTCTTGGATGGGCATCTGTTTATTTTCTAGATTAATGTTGTCCCATACTTCATACACACATACATGACTGTCTGCACTGTTTGCCAAGGTATATGCAATGGTGAGGTAAGGCTACTTCTCCCACTCCTGAGTGCTACCTTTCGGATATAGGATCTAGTCCATAGTTTGTAAGATGTGTGCAACCCACGGCTGCCTCTGTTGCAGGTGATAGGGCTATTGTCATGGACATAGTTCTTGAACAGCAGACCATTACTTGGTGTGACATTGAGGCCCTGTACTTGATGGAAGGTGCATATGCAAGAAGACTGAATGCTGTCAGTACCTCAAAAGCTGCTTCCGCAATATGTTATTTGGAGTGTGTGTGCACATATGCTTCCAGTATTTATTAATATATGTATTCCCCATATTTGCTGTCCTAACATAGGATTCCATATTACACAGTCATTGCTCATGTCAGGATCACATTACAGGTGGTAAAAGTTGTGGAATGTGATATTGTGATATGCTGTTGTGTAGATCTATAACAGTTGCCATTGTAATAGTGGTATATACACTGTTGTAGCCACTGTATAACAGTAATGTTTCAGACATGTCCCTACTGTAGGCCATTTGTCCCACCATTATATTCATCTCTGTGCACACATCTTGCACTGAGAGGTTGTTAGTAATACTGTAGTACTCTTACATACCCTTCAGATATGCCACCATGGTGACCACTGTGATGTAATGCAGTTAACAGCAACAATAAGTGAACATGTACAACATGCATTATGTGTAGGTGTGTTAAATCTGTGCATGTCAACTACCATGGCCATAACATGGCCAGTGTATTGGCAAACCTGAACAAAAAACTCCATACTCACCAGCTACAGGCTGCTGCTCCAGAGGTATATCAGAGGGGTCTACATAGTTGTGTAACAGATGTGATGTCAGTATCCACACCTGTGGCATTGGTACAGGGTGGGAGCAGCATTTCAATACATCAACAGTACAAACTAACAATACTACAAATTATGCACATCTCTTCATTATTACACTGCAGCAACAGACTATGTTATCTGACATATGCATGAAGATACTTTACAGATGAAGATGGATAAGCAACAGTGGTCTATTAATGTGCCCTAGGGTCTTACCTGCATGTTCCCCGTCCATTGTGCGGGTAGCACCCACCTTCACAATGCTATCATCAGGTTCTTGACTTGGCTGGTAGGCAGGTGCCCCAAGACTGGCTAGGAGCTCCTCAGCATGTATCAGTGGGAGCTGGATGGCATGATTTCCACCAGTGGCTAGCTGGTCCCTCCTAACTGATGCAGCATGTTGACGGGCATGGCGGATGACGTCAGTGTAATGATGTCGCATCTGCTCATAACTGTGGTTATGCAGGCTGACATCATTTACCCTGTGGACGAGCTCATTCCACAGGGCAGTCCTTTCCTGCAGATCATGGGCCGTACACCCAAACAGGGGTCTGTGGTGATCCACGATGTAGTTGATTAGCATTTCATTCTCCTGTGGAGTATAAGCAGGGAGATGCTGTCTTGACATGGTACCTGGAAGACATAAACAGGAGAAAAGGTCTGAGGACCTCATACTACCAGGATATAATAGTTGTTAATTGATATCTCTCTCTCCCCCCCACCATATCTGCAAAAATAATCTGAGCACAGAAATAAATGGGTATGTTTACACCAAACCTACTGTTGGGACATATATCTTATTGTGCAACAAAAATTGAAATGTCTTTCTATTCATGATCCATGTTGAAACACTATCATTGGTGGCCTGTTGCTAACAATGTAACCTGCATGCCATTGTAATGGCCACTGTGGTTCCATATATGCATGTGTTCTGTTTGCTATGCTGACTATTACTACCCATATATGTTCAAAAACTAAAACTGCAATACATTTAGCATGTTTTGGAAGGCTGTTCTTAGCAGAACCACCTCATCTGGCCATGGCACCAGGCCACAGTACAACTGGGACCCAACCTGGGACCTCCTCATCTGCTTGTCCTGCACTACCTTCAGGTGGAACCACCTCAGTGGATGGTGCTCATTCCCACCTGGGAGTGTGCACAGACAGGATCCTGTAACCTGAAGTCAGGTCCAGGGTCTGGTGCATAGGTAGCTCCGCAGAGAATTGGGGGAGCTGCTACACCACCTTGAGGCCCTCATGACATAATTAAAAGTTCAACCTGCCCCTCCTGCTCAGCCCCCAGAACAGCCACATTCATGACCGTGAAGGTGCAGTGATGACTGCCCACATGTGGGGACCTCAGTCCCACTGTTCCATTTGGGGGCTCATGGGCTTCCAATTTCCAAACATCCCTCCCTGTCCAAGGTGTTTACCCACTACAGGTGTGATATACCTCCCCTGTATGCTGTCATGTCTGTCTTGTCTGTCTTACAACCCAACCTACCTCCCCAAATATATCTACTATCCTTTCCCAACATCCCACCTTCACCTTAACAAAAAAAGGGCAATCTGTTCCCAACACAAATTTCACACCATATATAACTGTCTATTTTGCACCCGCTTACAACTGCTTACAGGTGCCTTAATCACTTGGTATCCAACAGCCCTTGTTCTGGCCAGAAAATAAATTATCAGCCCTTGCAAGTGTGTAACCCAGGACCCTGCACACCATAGCCACATCAATTTACCAGTAAGCCATCTGAGCTGCAGATATGTGTGATGTTTTTTCAAACATATAATGCAACACAGTCATTCATCAGTAGGGAAAATGCATTGATATATATATATATATATATATATATATATATATATATATATATATATATATATATATCTATATATATTTATGGGTCTACAGCCGGATATTGAAATTACACCATTTTGAAATCCGGTAGTAGATACCCACTTACACCAAAGTGCACTTCGCGAAAACCATGTGAGCTA